>NC_060271.1:67333560-67396357 GCF_021613505.1 Equus quagga
CTCAACTTCACTACCCACTTGAGCGAGACACGGGTTGTTCTTCATTTGTGTGTCATCCCTCCCCCACCCCCGCATCCTGCCCAGTACCAAGCTCCCAGCATAGACCTCAAATGGAATTGAGTAGACCCTGCCCAGGGCTGCTTGAGGAACGCAGGGTGTCAGGCGTGTCCCCTGCTCTGGTTGAGACATGAAGCTGTCAGGTCCTGCTGTAAGACAGCCTGCAGGCAGGGACTGAAGTAAATGCTCCCAGGTGAGAGGGCTGGTAGAGCTCCCAGAGGAGGCCAAGGCCACCAAATGTCCTGGCAGGCTCCTCAGACAGCTGGGGCTTGAAATGGGCCTGGAGGGGCGGTGGGGCTTGGATGGACATGACGGTGGAGGTGTGCACAGAGGACGCTCAGGGAGCTATGGGCTGTGGGCTTGGGCTGGGGGGAGAGGAGAGAAGGAGAGGCCGGGGGTCAGGAGGGGACAGTCACTGGTGAGAGCCTGGAGCAGAAGGCTGGAGGCAGGACTCTGAGCAGGCAGCAGCCTGACCCTGCCTTAGAGTCACCTGGAACGTCTCCAACACTGATACCAGCTCCACCCCAGAGTCTGATTTTCACTAGTCTGGTATGTGCCCTGGGCATTGGCTTTTTTTTTTTTTTTTTTTTTTAGGAAGATTAGCCCTGTGCTAACTACTGCCAATCCTCCTCTTTTTTTGCTGAGGAAGACTGACCCTGAGCTAACATCCGTGCCCATCTTCCTCTACTTTATATGTGGGATGCCTACCACAACATGGCTTTTGCCAAGCGGTGCCATGTCTGCATCCGGGATCCGAACTGGTGAACCCCAGGTCGCTGAGAAGTGGAACATGTACACTTAACCGCTGCACCACCAGGCCAGCCCTGCATTGGGCGTTTTTTAAAGCCCCCCAGTGATTCTAATGTGCAGGCAAGTGTGAGTTGCTGTTCTGGACAGAGTTAACTGGCAGCATCAGAATCACCTGGAACATATGTTCAAAATGAGGATGCACAGGGCACACCCCACACCTGTGGGCTCAGACTCTCCAGGCCTGGGGCTTGGCACCCCTGTTTTTATAAGATCCTGAGGTACTTCTAACGGGCAGCCAGAGTGGAGAGCTGGAGTGATGAGGGAGCAGGCAGCCAAACCCCGTTCATCAAACCCTGCAGTGGCTCTCAGAGGAGCCCCGGCATGTGGGCTGCTTGCGTTTGAGTTACGGCCAGAGCTCTTACATCAGTAACACAGAAAAATAGGAAAGCTGACAATTGACCCTCTTAGTCACACCATCTCCGTTTCCGAGCTCTCCCCACTGACTTGGGCTTTGGGCGGCCGCCTCCCCACTTCAGACCTGAGTCACAGGCTCAGCTGCCTGGTGCAGGGGATGTGGGCACAGCATGTGACTGACTCTCTGTAGGATGGAGAAACTTGAAAGTTTCCCTCCCCCAAACCTCCCCCTCCCTGCCTCCCTGCTTTGCGGGAAGTGTGGTTCCAAAAAGTGCCTTCAGCTGTGTTGTAATTTAGGCATGGAAAACCGAAGTCATAATTCATGTGGTAATTGACATCCATTACCGCTGCTCGTGTCTCCCTCTGTTTCTTGCTCAGTCAACACCCACCCACCCATCCCCCAAAGATTTCCCTGCTTCCCCAGCCCCCAAGAATCTCCTAGTGGTGCCACTTTGCCTCTTCACCCTGAAATTCCCCAGGCCCTTTTAGCCTGTGTCCCTGGGACTTACATTACTAAAGTTGGTGTGGTCTCAGCGTTTTAAGCCAAAAGAAGAAACCCTCTAGTAATGGGAACATGTGAAAGAGACAGTGAGTGAAGCTGTAACTTCTGCATTTGCTGAAAAAGGTAATGTTTTTTTTAAATGCTTGCCTTTAGCTTTTTTTTTCCCCTGAATTAACTTTTGTCCAAAAAAGGTTGCTCCCACTGACCTACAGAATAAAGGTGATGTTCATCATCCTAGCATTTGAGGGGAGCTGGGCATACAAGCGTGATAGCTGATGCCTGGGAATGGGTGAGATTCCCCAGGGAGGGAGTTTAGAATTAAAGAAAGCGCTAAGTCTAATGTTAGCTGTAGGCTTTTTTTTCCTTTTGTTTGTTTGTTTTTGGTAGATGCCTTTTATCAGGTTAAGCAAATTCCCTTCTATTTCTAGTTTGCTGAAAGTGTTTTTTTTTTTAAATCAGGAATGGATGTAGAATTCTGCTAAATGCTTTCTCTGCGTCTATTGAGACAAGTGTATATAAATATATATATTTATTGTCAACAAAAATAATCCATAACCAATCTATAAATGAAAATTTGGGAGAGTTTATTCTGAGTTAAAATCTGAGGACCATGGCCTGGGGCCTTTCTTCCCCGAAGGAAGAAAGGGCACTGAAGAAGTGGGGTGCACAGAGTGGTTATATACCCCCAAACAGGGTGTTTCACATATGATTGAAATGTCCCTTTTACGATAGTCGGCACAGTGGATTGATGGAAACAGTAGGTAGGTCTGCCATCTCGGTGAACACAGCAGGGTGGCAGGTCTGTTGTCCCAAGCTGGGTGGTCACAGGCAATCAGTTCCTAGCCTAAGGAAAGATGCTTATCCTTAAGGAAATGCCAATGTGGGGGGAAGTTGCACCTTTATCTCAGGGGCCTTTGTTTTTGCCATACGAAATGTTTTAAAGCAGATATGCAATGCTCAACAGCCACAGTCACGCCCTTTTGGAAAAACAAGGTCAGGCCGAATTAGGTTTATACCAAATGGCTTCCTCATGTACTCCAATATATCCTATTGCTTGCCATTTTTATTTGTCATTATTTAGTTTGTTAATAGGGTGGGTCACGTTGATTAATTTTCATATGTTAAAACCAACTTTGCATTCCTTAGATAAACCCCGTTTAGTCATAATATTCTATCCTTTTTATATATCACTGAATTCCAAATGCTAAAATTTTATTAATATTTTCTGTGTCTATGTTCATGAGGGATATTGATCTAATTTTTTAATTTTCTTTTCTATAATATATTTGTCTGGTTTTGTTCTGTCAAGATAATGCTGGCAGCATAGGGTGAGTTGAGATGTTCTCTCCTATTTTCTGGAAGAGTTTGCGTAGAATTGGTATTATGTCTTCCTTAAATTTTTGGTAGAATTTATCTGGACTTGGAATCTTTTTTGGGGGAGAAGTTTTTAAGTACAAACTCAATTTCTTTAATAGCTATTAGAAGGATTCAGGTAATCTAGTTCTTCTTGAGTGAACTTTCATAATTTGTATCCTTCAAGGAACTTGCCCATTTCATATAATTTGTTGAATATATTGGCATAAAGCTTTTGTAATATTCACTTTACCCTTTGAATATCTGTAGGATCTGTGGTGATGTCATCTCTCTTGTTTCTGTATTGGAAATCTGTGCCTTTTCTTTTTCCTAATCAGTTTGACGAAAGGTTCATTCATCAATTTTATTGATTTTTTTTTGAAAACCAGCTTTATTGATTTAATTTTTTTGTTTTCTATTTCTTTTTTTAAATTTTTTTTTCCAAGGAAGATTAGCCCTGAGCTAACATCTACTGCCAATCCTCCTCTATTTGCTGAGGAAGACTGGCCCTGAGCTAACATCCATGCCCATCTTCCTCTACTTTATATGTGGGATGCCTACCACAGCATGGCTTGCCAAGCAGTGCCATGTCTGCACCCGGGATCCAAACTGGCGAACCCCAGGCTGCCGAAGTGGAATGGGTGAACTTAACTGCTGTGCCACTGGGCTGGCCCATTATTTTTTTGTTTTCTATTTCTACTCTTATTTGTGTTTATTTTCTTCTGATTATTTTGGGTTTAATTTACTTTTCCTTTTCTGATTTTGTTTTTATGGTGGAAACTGATGTTGCTGATTTTAGACTTTTCTAATATAAGTCGTTATTGCTTAAAGAACTGTATCCTAGCCTCCTGCAATACCCAGAGTTAGAGGTCTGGAAGCAGGAGACAAGTGTGGCTGAGAGGTCACAGCAAGGGGAAGACACTGGCCCAGGAGCCAGAGACCTGGTTTTCACTGGCCTCTCACTAGCTGTGTGACTTTGGACTTAGACTCTCTGAGCCTCACTTTCGTTGCTTGTGTGATGGAGCCAAGGATAATCTCCTCTTGGGCTCTTGAAGATGAAGTAGTTGATGAATACGCAAGTACTTGGCCACCTGGAATGGCCTCCCCAGACCAGTGTGAAGGGTGATTGTCATGACATTTGTAATAACAATGGCTTCTTCTGTCTTTCCAGATCTGGAAACAGCATGTACACACCCATCCCCAAGAGGTAGGCTATGCACCCCATCCCCCCCCCCCCCCCCCAGGTTCTTCATTTCTAAGGGCTGCCCTTCCTCGCAGCTCCCCTCATCCCCACACTGCATTCCCCAGGCCTGCCCAGGTCTCTGTGCTCGGGTCCACTCCTCAAGGGCCCTGGCCACTGCCAACCCTCTCCCCTCCCACAGCGGCTCTCCATTCCCAGCCTCAGTGCAGGATCCCGGCCTGCACGTATGGCGGGTGGAGAAGCTGAAGCCAGTGCCAGTAGCACGAGAGAACCAGGGCATCTTCTTCTCTGGCGACTCCTACCTGGTGCTGCACAATGGCCCGGAGGAGCTCTCCCACCTGCACCTGTGGATCGGTAAGGGAGCTGGGGGAACTGTTGGTGGCCTGGCTCGGGCAGGGGCCAGGGCTGGGATGGGTCTCACAGGCCTTGCCCTGCCACCTCCCACCTGCCCCAGGCCAGCAGTCATCCCGGGATGAGCAGGGGGCCTGCGCTGTGCTGGCTGTGCACCTCAACACCCTGCTTGGGGAGAGGCCTGTGCAGCACCGCGAGGTGCAGGGCAATGAGTCCGACCTCTTCATGAGCTACTTCCCACGTGGCCTCAAGTACCAGGTCAGAACCCACCTCTTGGCACCCCGACCCTGTGAATTTTTGCAGAGCCAGCTGCCCTTCCAGCTGCTTCTTACCCTGCAAAAGGCCCAGACGCCCTCGGGACTGGGTCCTCCCCACCTTTCTTCCCATCTCCCAGTGGGCTGGGGTATGGAGGGGTCCCGGCCTGCCATCAGCCCACTCAGGCTGGTTGTCTGGGCTGCAGGAAGGTGGAGTGGAGTCAGCCTTTCATAAGACCTCCCCAGGGGCCACCCCAGCTGCCATCAAGAAACTCTACCAAGTGAAGGGGAAGAAGAACATCCGTGCCACCGAGCAGGCGCTGAGCTGGGACAGCTTCAACACCGGAGACTGCTTCATCTTGGACCTTGGCCAGGTGGGCGGACAGGACTGGTCTGAGCACGCTGTGTTGGCACTGTGTTATAAAAGGGCAGGGACCAGGAGGCCAGGGGAAAGGGAGAGAAGCTGAGAGGCCCGTTCCAAGTGGGATGCTCCAGCCATTAGAAAACATGCTTATCTTCGAAACCTCCCTTTGCCGTCTAGCTTTGGTCTCTAACACTGGAGCCTACTCTGTCCTCTTGGAGCCTTTGTGCTCTGAGCTAGCTGCCTGCCAGCCCATTGGTTAGTTTATTAACTCATCCATTCACTCAGTGAATCTATGATGCCTGCTCTGGGCCAGCACGGAGACTACGAATTGCTTGCCGCTGGGAGGCAGCCAAGAAGGGCCTGTCACTTGCCGTCATCCACAGCAGGATGTGATGAGGGCTCTAAGAGAGGCAGCAGCATGTGCTGGGGGAGCTTGGGGCAGGGAGGGGCTCCCTAGGCTGAGCCGAAGCCATTGTCCCAGGTAGGTGCCATTTGACTAGACCTTCATGGAGGGGAAACACCATTCCAGGCAAAGGAACAGGTGAGCTGAGGTCCTCGGCGGTGGAAGCATGGTGACAGCAGGGAAGGGTCTGGAGACAGTTGACTGGCACCCAGGGTGGGGACAGGAGCAGTGAGAGCGAAAATTGTTAAGGAAGGTGAGGCCCAGGTCATGAGGAGATTGACTGATCGCCTGAGGAGTCTGGACCGCATTTGTGGTGCCAGAGATTTCGGGCAGGAACATCCACCAAGGAGCTCCTGGGAAGGAGGACTAGAAGCAGTGGGATGGAGGCGGGGGCCAGCCGCGGGGAGAGGTGGTGAGGGCCGTGCCTGACAGGGGTGCAGCAGGGAGTGCGAGGTACCGGCTCAAGGATGCCGTTCACCCATTTCATTCATTGAATAAATGTTGATTTTGTGCCTAAATATGTGCCAGTCTCTGTTTCAGCACTGGGCATACAGCAGTGAACGAAGCGAAGTAAAACAAAACACAGCATTCATGCCCTAATGAAGCTTACTTTCTAGGCCAGGAAGATAGATTATAATCAAGATGAAGATCTTTAAATATGTGCTGATAAATGATGCGGAGAAAAATAAAGCAGGAGGGAGATGGGGGGCTGGGCAGAGAAACACTCTTGCAAAGAGTTGTCATTCTCAGAGAGGCCTCTGCACCTCCTCCTGTCTTGCTTCAGGGGACAGTTCTTCAGACAGACCCCCCCCCCCAACACAGACACACACACACACAGACACACACATACAGCCAAGGGGCAGGATGAGGCAGCTGGCCCTAACCTGAGCCTCCCTACTTCCATGCAGAACATCTTCGCCTGGTGTGGTGGAAAGTCCAACATCCTGGAGCGCAACAAGGCGCGGGACCTGGCCCTGGCCATCCGGGACAGTGAGCGGCAGGGCAAGGCCCAGGTGGAGATCGTCACTGATGGAGAGGAGCCTGCGGAGATGATCCAGGTTGATGGGACATTTGGGTGGGTGGCCGGGAGCCTCTGCTTGAAAGTCCCGAGAGAAGCTGGAGAAGCTGGGGTCATGAGGGTGGTCAGTGGAGGATGGTGGGGGTGGGGGCATCTGGGGCGCTGCTCAGGGCTGTGACTAGCTCGCAGGGTGCCTTGGTGTGATTCAGCATTGTGTACCCCTCTGGGTGGGTGGACCAGTGGCCTGGCAAGTGGGGTGGGCTGGACCCAGCCTCACTCCCCTCTGTGCGGTGCCCTTGTGCAGGACACAATTTGCCTCACCAGAGGCGGTGGCCCTGGTTATGATGGGTTGGGAAGGTCCAGGGTAGGTGCCCAGGAATCCATGGAAACCTGGCCTGCCCTGGCCCCTGCAGGTCCTGGGCCCCAAGCCTGCTCTGAAGGAGGGCAACCCCGAGGAAGACCTCACAGCTGACAAGACAAATGCCCAGGCCGCGGCCCTGTATAAGGTGGGCACTCAGGGCCCGCTCTGGGACCAGGCAGGGGTGGGAGCCAGGTGCATGGGGTGGGGCCTGAAGGGAGAGGAGAAAGCAGTGGGAAGGTTGGGCTGGGCACCAGGGTGGTTTATCCCTGGCTTGGAGTGAGAGGAGGATGGGAAGTGGACTGATGTTAGGCCCTTCTGAGGAAATAAATGCCACTTTACTTCCGGCCCATTCTTGGAAAAGGAGATTTGAAGCCAATGCTGAGCTTTACCTTTTGAATTCTTTGCATTTGTTTGTAATTCGCAATCCACTTAATTTCCAAATGGATTCACGGCCTCTGCAAGCTGCCATGATTGAGGGTGGGGCGGTGAGTGGGGGCTGCCTGGGATTTGCCGGTCAATTCTTCCTCCTTGTCCCGTCTGCTCCTTGGGCCTGGGGTGCTGGGTGGGGGCCGTGGTGCAGGGAGGCGGCCTGCTCCTTGGGCAGAAGTTAGGGCTGGTGTTGGGGGAGGAGGGTGGGATCTGGCACTGCCTGTCCTCCCCAGGTCTCTGATGCCACTGGACAGATGCACCTGACCAAGGTGGCCAACTCCAGCCCCTTTGCCGTGGAGCTGCTGCTGTCTGACGACTGCTTTGTGCTGGACAACGGGCTCTGTGGCAAGATCTACATCTGGAAGGGTATGTTTGGCTTCTCCACTCCGGCCTGAGACCCCTCTGGCTGCTCCGACCCAGGCAGGCTTCCCATTGGAGGGCCAGCCTGCCTGGCTGCTTTCAAAAGACAGCCTCAGGGAGCCTGCATGCTCCGGACCTTGAGGCTGAGGGTTTTCTCTTTGCTGTTCCCACCCCCTAATTCTAGGCAAAGGTTCTGAAACTTCAGCATGCCACAGAATCACCAGAGGGCCTGTTCAAACAGATAGCTGGACCAAGATTCTGATTCACTAGGTCTGGGGTGGAGCCCAAGAATTTGCATATCTAACTGGTTCCCAGGCCTTTTGAGGATCTGTCCTAGAGCGTTCCTGAGCCTCCAGGGCTGCTGGCCCCCTGATCCTGCCATTCTGCCTCGAGGTGTGAGAGAGAGAGATTTTAGCTAAATTAAATCTCACTTTATGCAGTGGGTAGTCAACTGGTAGAACTAGTTTTTCCAAGAGGTTTCATTGGCTGGGAATAGAAACACTGTTGTGCAGAAGCCTGTTTGCTTGGTTTGACTCTGAAAATGGTGAAACAGAGCTCAGAGCCTCTGAGTGATACTGGGAGCCATTGACGCCACCATGCTTGCCTTTTCTTGAGCCTGGCTCATCTCCCTGACCAGCTCATAAACCTCTTGAAAGCAGCAACCATATCGTCTGTAGTGTCTTGACGAAATAGTATTTGCTCAATGACTATCTGTGGGGTCAACCAAGGCCCCAGCCCCAGGCTAGTCAGGAAGAGAGAGAAGTAGTAGGTGTTCTAACCATAGCTGCTCCTGGACAATAAATACTCTTGCCCTGGGGAAGGGCCTGGAGCAGCAAGCAGCATGGCAGGTTTCTAAGAGTGAGAGAGTGTGGTGTGTGTTTGCATGGTGTATGTATGTGGTGTGTGTGTGGTGTGTGTGGGGGGGCGGAGGACTGTGCTGCTGGAGCTCCCCTTCCCCTCCTGCCACAGGGAGCCTTTTCCATGGAACCAGTTCCAAGCACAGGGAAGTCCCCAGACGCCCATGAAAGTGTATTTAGCCTGAAGCAAAGAATGGAACCATTTTGGAAAGAGAAACCAGGGGAGCAAAAACAGGAAACCTGGGAGCTGGTCCGAAGCTGGTCAGATCAGAGAGGAAGGATACAGCACATTCATTCCGGATACATTGTAGCAACTGGACTGTCATAGCCTGGCTGGAGAGCCAGCCACAATTCACAACATTGTTTCCTTGGAAAAATGCCATAAGCTGGAGCACACTTTGCATTAGAGGGACGGCCTGCAGAGAGGAATGGATGACTGGTGGTCTTCCTTTTCATAAACTCTTCGTCGGCATACCCATCAGGCCAATGTTGGCTATGTGGCCTTAGACGAGTAATACCCTGGTAAATCACACCCTTTTGTCCTATTTAGTTTTACACAAAAGGCTTGATGATAGTGCAGCTGACAGACTCCAGAGGCCAGGGGTCCTGGGCTGGGGCCATGGCTTTAGTGTCTGATGCCGGAACACTCGCTTTCCCTGAGGATCCCTGGGGTCCTCGTCCGAGCAGAGGTTTTGGTAATGAGAGCAGCAGAAGAGCAGTCTCTATCTGCCCTGGAGCTGCCAGGTGGGGAGAAGTCTCCAGGGGCTGACTCCACACCTCCAGAGAGCTCCTCAGCATTCTTAGCACCTCCTGGGCCATTTATCTCCGAAGCTGCCAGCTTGTCTGTGGAGCCCCTTAAATTTCTTTGAGAAAAATGGGATGCGAGCCAGAGAGGGTCCCTGTTCTTTTAAAAAATCTCCTTCCTGTGATCCAGGGCGAAAAGCTAATGAGAAGGAGCGGCAGGCGGCCCTCCACGTGGCTGAGGACTTCATCTCCCGCATGCAGTACGCCCCAAACACTCAGGTGAGGAGATGCCCTGGGCCCAGACTCTCCTCCTGGGGCCTCCTGCTCCTCATATGGGACAAGAAGAGCAGGAAGGCCCCGGGCACAGTCAGGAATAGTCAGGCTTCCCTACCAGACCCATCCAGTGGGAAGGCCCTTCACAATCCTTCACCACTGAAAAGTACATGTTAGTTTCTAAGAGGATGTTGGGCAGCACTCCCCCGGGAGCCAGGACTGCCTTTTGACAGCATGTGCTCCTCCTCTGGCCCACTGTCCCTAGCTTGTACCACCCCTCCTCACCCCGCATGGTGACTCCACAAGTTATTCCAAAGCAGCTGATAAGGCTCATCTAGAATTGGGGCGTCTGTCAAACTGTGCACCCAGGTCCTTGAAGCAGTCTGTCTTCTCAGCCCGTGTCCCTGTTATCTTCCTTCTTGTCTCTTGGCTTATCTGGAGGAGCAGCCCCGGCCTGGATGGAGTGCGGACTCAGGCCTGGTGCCCAGCACCCTCCTCCATAGCCCTGGCCTTCCCTGGCGGAGGCAGAGGTGGCATTCTTGTGAACCAGACTTCTCCCCTGCTGTCCCCACAGGTGGAGATTCTGCCCCAGGGCCGCGAGAGTCCCATCTTCAAGCAATTCTTCAAGAACTGGAAATGAGGGTGGGTGTCGTCTGCCTAACCTGCTTGCTCCTCCTCTGGCTGCCTGGTCAGTGCCAAGGAGCACCCGCGGATGTTCAATAAAGGAGACAGGTGCTTCCCCGCTCTCTGCCTGCACTGCCTGCGCTGAGCTAATCCTCACTGCCCCACTATTCCCCCCGGCTCATCCCCAGGCTGGGGTGGAGGAGGACCCGGTGACAATTCCCTTCTCCAAGGGGCCAGAGCTGGCTTCGCATGTAGAGGCAGAGGGGCCAGGAGCCCCAGCAGGCCTGGAAGTGCTGCTGTGAATCCAACAGGGAGGTGGCAGAGTGCCAGGCCTCAGGATCACTTTCACCAGGGTTTCAGTTCAGTCTCACATTCCCACTGGGAGAACGTTGTGGCAACCGGCTTGGGATGCATCTCCGTTCAAACCAGGACTTCCTCACATGCCCTAATAAACCATCACTAGGCAGCTTCCCAATGATGTATGCTCGCCAAGTGAGAGGACAGCTTTCACTAGAGTGCAGAGGTCTGGCTTGTCACTTCATAGGGACACTGCATGTGTGTTAGGCTGATGCGCACAGGGCCACTGTGGGGCCGTGGGAGAAGCATGGGACTAGTGTCGAGTCATGTGTTCTGGTTCTCACCCTGCCTCTGTTTCATCCTGGGCAAGTTGCTTTCCCTGTCCAGGCCTTAGTTCATTCTCTTGTATAATGGGGTGGTGGCTGGAATATCAAAGAGGTTAGATAGTTAACTTGGGGGGAGAATGGAATAGCCCCAAAGTGGTCCCGTGCTGGAGGGTAAGAGCAAGGCGGGGCTGTGTAAGCCTGGACCAGATTCCACAAGGCCTGGCAGGACTGCAGCTGTCCTGACCCCCCTCACCCGTGGGCCCTAAGGGCTAGGTGGCTTCTGAGCTCTGACATGCTGGATTCTTCCATCCCAAACAGAAATTCTAATCCAATTCATTCTATAAGCTCCCCTGTGTACCCCCCAGCCCTTCTCTCTGCACAGAGCTGTCCAGTCGTCCACCTGACAGCCACACAAAGAGCACGTGCCAGGGAGGAGTTTCAAAAGGGGAGAGAGGGGGCTGGCCCTGTGGCCGAGTGGTTGGGTTCATGCGCTCTGCTTCAGTGGCCCAGAGTTTCACCAGTTCAAATCCCGGGTGCTGACATGGCACCACTCATCAGGCCATGCTGAGGTGGCGTCCCACATGCCACAACTAGGACTCCCGACTAAAATATACAACTATGTACCAGGGGCGCTTTGGGGAGAAAAAGGAAAAATAAAATCTTAAAAAAAAAAAAAAAAAGGGGGAGAGAGCAGGGTGGCACCACGTCCGTGGTGCTGACATTTTTAGTGTTCTGAAGCATTTTAAGTCTCTTATGAAAGGCCTAGGCCTTTCCCAAGAAAAACGCACAGATTAAGATTTTTCCATCCACTACCTTCAGAGGGTTTGGACACCCCCACAACCAGTCCATCAACAGAACCACAACTTAACCCCCGGATTGCTAATGGGCTCCAGGTCCGAAGTGGTGAGCATGCTGAGAGGTTTACACAGGGAGTGATGGGGGAAGAAAGGGCTCCTGCGGGGGCCACTGGCCTCCCTTCCAGCTGGAGGCCCATGTGGACTGGGCCCGGGCTGTGCTGTTGGGGGAGCGTTCATGGTCAGGTCTGCCGAGTTAGCCTTCTGGTCTCAGAGCAAGCGAAAGGAATCTGCAGGAAAGGAACCACTGAACTTGACACTCCCAAGTGGAGGCTGAGCTGCAGCCTCTCTCTCTGCATTCCAACGCCACCAGGCCCAGGGATCTCCCTGCCATTTCTGCTGTCAGCTAAGCACCCAGACTGGAGGAAGTGAGGCGGACAAAGGATTAGTTCAGGTCGGGCAAAGATGACACAAGACAAATGGCAGGGTCTGTTACCAGTCCCCACTTGAGGCATCCTGCTGACAGCAGTGGGGAGTTCCCTTCCATACTTGGGTGGCCACCTGTTGCCCCCACCTCTGTAATGGGCCCGACCTCCAGCCAGTCAGACTTGGAGAGGCCTGCAAGGGCTGGACGATGGCCTCCCTGACTCGAGGGAGTACAGGGGACAGAGGAGCAGCGTAGTGGGGCTCTCGCCTGCTCCCCCCACCCCCCAGCTCAGGATACCTTGGCCTGGAGGCCCTTTTGCAAATGGAGCAACAGAGGCAAATGTAGGAAAAACCCTGTGTGGATGTCTCAAACCAGTCAATCTTAAGAGCCAGGGCCACCTCACCCTCTGGGTGGAACATGCAAGAGTCTGGGCCTGCAAGTGTAGGCTGGACAGCATAGGAACTCAGTGGGAGCTGGGTCAGGGCAGCGCGACCCTCTCTCCTGGCACCCATGACCAGTGCCGAAGCCCACCATGCCTTTCCCTGGCACTAACTGGGCCTTTGAACAACAGGACCACAGGAAGGCGCAAGGCTTGTCTTGGAGGAAAATACTTGGGACACTTAACCCAGAACAATTCTTTTATTCAAAAACTGCTGGTGTGTGACTTTCCTCCTTCCCTCAACCAGGCTAGAAAACCATCCCTGATGGGACCTGAACAGCCTCCATGGTGGAAGCCCAGCTGCTGGGCGGTTAGGATGGGCAGCAATGGAGACACCTAGCCGAGTGCCCGGTTCTGTATCATTAACAGCGAGGAGGAGGGATGGGGAGAGAAGAGAGTGGGACAGTGCAAGGCCAGAAACCCCTGATACTGGCCTGGTGGAGGAGAGGAAGGCTAGCCCAGCTGAGGTCTTGGGCAGCTTGCTCTGGGTCATGCTGCCCCCTGTTGGCTGCTGCCACTGCTTCCCTCTCCCTTCAAATTCTAACTACACAGTTCCTGTCCTAGGGACCCTCAGGGCCCGAAAGCCTTGCTGCCCAGGGAGTCTGAATCCTGACGCCTCTACGGGGAATATCCTTCAATGTAGGGAAATGTGGACCATCCAGATGGGGCTCTCCCACCTCAGGCCCCATTCACTCTCAGTGAGATTCCATGGAACCCAGCTCTGCAAACTGTAGCCCAGCTAAGGTTACGGCAAAGTTCTCCTTGCTCTGAAGGCAGCTCTGTGGAGCGCGGGTCAAGTCTAACTGCCCCAATGTTTCAATGGGTGAGGGTCCTTGGCTCCCCAGCCAGGCCCGGGAGCTTCCTACCTCCCTTCTGCTAAGATGGGAAGGGGCTTGGCCCAGCCAGGGTGCGCCTGCCGTGGTTTGCCATGCGCCCTCCAGAAGACCCTGGGGCCCAGCCTTTGAGTCCCTCTATCCGGCAGCCTCTGGGCTTGGTCAGATCAGCCATGTGCCTTCGGATGAGTGTGGGAGCAGGTCACACACGCCTGTGAAAGTGAGATCCTTAGAGTGAGGGGCTTGTGGCCCAGAGCACTTCTGTGCTCCCAACAAGGAGGCCTGTCCCTTTGACACTCTGGCCAAGTAGATCTCCAGGGTCTTGAGCAGCCGCCTCGGGCTTTTCTTGGCCAACACTTCCAAGTCTGGAACAGAGAGCATTGGGGAACATAAAGCTTGAGGGGGTTTTGGACTGCACAACAGTCAGGGCCTAGCAGCTCTACGGCGCACCCCCAGCCCAGATCCCATGGAGACAGGGGTGAAGGAGTCTTCTAAGATGGAGAGGTCATCAAGGAAGCAGATAGAGCCACAGGGACCACACACTCTGCCTTGTCCAGGACAATCTCAACTTTGAATGGTTAGTCCAACTGTTGGACCCAGCTTTTGATTCAGAAGACATGATCACCAGAGGTATAAGGCCAGAAAGGCAGGAGCAAGGTGGCAGAGAAAGGAGAGCTGGCAGATCCAGAGGGAGGGCTGATGGAGACTTTGGGAAGCTGGAACTTGAGAATGTGTGAATGGGGGTTAGGGGAAGGGAACTGCAGCCAAAACCACTCTGGGTCCCTGAACCTGGGGACACTAGGAGTTCAGGAGCTCGGCCTCCCGGAAGGAGGAGCATACCTTTGAGGACAAAGCCTGAGTCCGAGATGGTCTTCTGCTGCGTCCTCCAGATGTGCGCGAGGCGGAGGAAAGTGGCGGCGTAGAAGCTGTTCACCACTGGGATCACCTTCTGCTGCCGATTACACTCCCTGCACCATGAGGGAGGTGACCCGCTCAGCAGTGGACAAAGGCTGACACCCGGGTGCCCTCCAGCCCTCCTCCCCAGGGGAGCCGTTCCCCAGGCAGCCTTCCGTCTGAGGTCAGGGTTGGGGAGGAGAGAGGAGCTGGAAGACTGGTGCATGGGGACTTTCTGGAACCTCCAGGAGCAGGAGAGGAAGAGTGCTGGGGAGAATGAGGCAGGGGTGGGAAGGAAACGGGTGGCCGGGGTGAGCAGTCTGGGGACTCACCTGGAGAGACACTCCTCCCTTAAGGCCTGGATTGCGATGCGGGTGATGTTGATGGACATCAAGCAGAACGGGAATTGCTGGAATGGAGGGGGGGCCAGGTCAATGGCAACCCAGGCTCCTGCCCTCTGTGTTTCTGATCACCCACAACCTAGGATGGCCTGCAGGCAGTAAGAGCAATCATGGCCCAGGGGGAGCAGCTGATTTACTGATGCTTACACTTAATTTTCACAGTAATCTTCCCATTTTACAGTTGAGGAAACTGAGGTTCAGTGACCTTAAATAACTTTCCTGAGGCATTGGACCCAGGATTCCCATTGAGGTTAATCCGCTCCAAAGCTGTGCATAACCCCTCTGCTAGTTCTCCAACCTCTTCAACATCCCAACCCAACCCGCTGTGTGCTGCTCACGGACCATACCACCTCCTGGGCTCAGGATGAACACAAGAGTAGTGAGGCTCGGTTATCTAACTAACTCTATAGGTTCTTAAAATCTCTTCTCCCCTTCTCTAGGCTTCTGGTTTTTTGACTGCTCGTAAGCACTTCGTCCAAAAGCAGACAGAAAAAGTGCAAGTGGGCAGAAAGTCAGCCTTCACTTGCTGGCACCCACATCTCTCAATAACACAGAGGCCTGACAACCAGCTGCGCAGGTCGAACTCTCGAGAGGGGGCAGCATGGGGTCCAGCAGGGTGCTTCACCAGGATGGGCCTCAATCCCTAGTGGGGTCCGATTTAATGCTTTATTTTGGAGGGGCACATTCCTTCCTATTCTTTAATAACAAAAAACCGAGCAAATGGAAAGGGCTTTTCTCCCAGGGAATTGCAAATATTACACGTTAGTTTCTGCTCTTGTGCACACACGAGGACATCCACTGAGAGGGACACACAGATCAGCACATTCTGTAGTTTACATCAAGAGCCAAAGTCTATTGATCCCATCTGCTTCCCCGGAAAAGAAAAATCCATTCCATTGTGATGTAGAATTGTGCTGCCCAGTATGGTAGCAACTAACCACATGTGGCTATTTAATTAATTAAAAATTAAATAAAATTAAAAATTTAACTCCTTAGTCATCCTAGACACATTCCAAGTGCTCAATAGCCACATGTGCTTGGAAGCTACTGTACTGGACAGTGCAGACACAGAACATTTCCATCACTGCAGAAAGTTCTATTTGACAGCACAGAACTCTAGAGGGTCTTCTGGCTCCACAGAGATTTTTCTCAGGGTCTTCCATGACACCTGGATTCCAGATCTTGGCTTGGCCACCGGCTAGCTGTGTGTCCTTAGGAAGGCCATCCAAACTCTATTGAGACTCAGCTTTCCCATCTCTCCAAATATAAAAGGAAATAAACTTTGGGTGCTGTGCAGAAAAGAGTTAACACAGCAGGCCTGCTGTCCTTAGAAAGTCCTGCTTACAGGGCTGGCCCTTGCCTGGCATCTGGAAACTTGAATTTCAGGAGGGTTCCCGCCATTCCCTCAGGATGACTCACTGTGGCTAAACTGTGCAAACAATATGGTTTATGCTGAACACCTGCTTTCCTTCTATGATTCGGGAATTTTGGTTTGTGCTAGACAGATGGTGCGTGCAGGACCAGCCCCCAGTAAAAGCCATGGGTACTGAATCTCTACTGAACTCCTCTGGTTGGCCACATTTCACATGTTGCACTATTTGATGCTGGAGGAATTAAGTGTGCCCCGTGTGATTCTGCTGGGAGAGGAGTCTTGGAAGCTCTCTCCTGGTTTCCTCTGGACTCCGTCCCATGCACTTCTTCCTGTTGCTGATTTTGCTTTTGCTGCACTAAATCAGAGCTGTGAGTCCTCCCAGTGAATCAGCGAACCTGGGGGTGGGCCTGGGGACCCCGGCACAAGTGCTGTGCTGGGTAGGTCACTAATCATTACAAATCTCTACGAGATGGGTTTCATTATCTACAGTTTACATTTTCTGTTATCCCACCACCTACCTCAGAGTTGCTCTGAGGAGTAATCTGGATCCCATGTGCAAAGTACTAAGCACAGTGCTGGCCTAAGGAGGTGCTAATGAACGTCCACAGTTGTCATCTTGCCTCAATGTGTGTAGCTGGGCGGCAGCAAGGCAGTTACACCTTCGTGGATTGCCTATTTAATTATCAAATCTACGTGTGTGACAGTTCCCCTTCCCTTAATTTTTTTCAGTCTAAAAATATGAAAGAAGTCAGAGGGAGAAAGTCAAATACCATATGATCTCAGTCATAAATAGAAGATAAAAACAACAAAAAACCCCACATACAGACAGAGATTGAACTGGTGGTTACCAGAGGGGAGGGGGAGGGCAGAGGGCGAAAGGGGTGACTGGGCACATGTGTGTGGTGATGGATGGTAGTTAGTCTTTAGGTGTTGGACATAATGTAATCTACACAGAAATCAAAATATAATGATGTGCACCTGAAACTTACATCGTTATAAACCCATGTTACCTCAATTAAAAAAAAAGATAAATAAATATGGGAACAAGAATATGGTAGGAACATAATTAACAGAGGCTCTAAACCTAGGGTTCATTCGCTCTTGGGAACATTCTCATAAGGTCCACTTATTAAAAAGCAGTGAAAAATTGGAATTCAGATCTAAATGTCTTCTTTCCTTCAGCAGTTCCCTTGCACCTGAAAAGTGCTGCTTTCAGCTAAACTGCTACACTGAGGCTGTGTTTAGGGAACTGACTAAAAGACAGCAGAGCAAATCAGACCTACGTGCCTCACATTTGGACTTAGACACCTTTGGACACTGAAGCAGGAAGACCAAATTATCTTTTGGGCTGCTGCTGATGTGGCCCCAGCCCTGGAGATTCCAATTCAGGAGTTCCGGGGAGGGGCCTGGGCATCTGCATCCCCCTGGTGACTCTCGAGCGTGTTGCTGCCTGAGAAGCGCTGCTGTAAGCTGCCCAGCGGTAGTCCAGCTGCCAGGAGATGTGGTTTTGTAGGCCCGGCTTCACCACTTACTAGCTACCTAGCTTTGCACAGAAACACCTTACCTCTCTGATCCTCAAATTCCTTTGCTGGAAAATGAAGATTTATAAGGATCCATCTTTGATGGAATGAAATAACAGATGGAAACTGCATGGATGGCTATACGAATTGTACACGAGTAAGCATTTATAAGGTGCTTCCTTGCTTGCCAGCAATTAGCTCAACACGCCCTCTCTCTCTCAGTGTGGGTCCTTCTCAGGACAGTGTTGGCTACGCGCGTCCACACCGCTGGGATTTGTGGAGTCCTGGCGTTCCCACAGCATTTGTGGATTTTGGCCAATTCCTCTTCAGCAGGATGTACCACAGGTACCTAGAACTTTAGCTCTCTCCTGGAGAGAACACAATTGGCTGCTGGTAGGGCTGTATCCCCAACTGTTTTTCTGATCTTATACACGCCTCCTGGAAAACTCTGTGTTTTCAAGATTCCTAAGGGCTCACGGTCAAGTTTTACTTTAAAACCCTAGAATTATTTAGAGTTCAAGGAATTATAAAATAAAGCTGGCAGAGACTTCAGAATCATTTAGTCCAAACCCTTTATTTCACAGAAGAGCAAACTTAAGCCCAGAGAGGTTCAGTGAATTTCCTCGAATGATAACTAAATAACACTGTAGATGGAACTAGAATCTAGCTTCCTGACACTCACAGCACCAGCCCTCTTATTTTATTATATTAAGCTGCTATTCCTTATTGTCTGACAAGCATATTGTGGAGTAAATATATATCCCCAGTAAACTACACAAAGTCCTGTAGGTGACAGGACTGAAACAGACTGGTCACAGCGGTCAGTCTGGGTGCGTGACGATCAAGCCCCCAGGACTCCCTCTCTCATCTAGCTGTTCCCTCTGCCTGGGATGCTCCGCCCCCAGACATCTGCATGGTTTGCTCCCTCACCTCATTCAAGCCTGTCCTTGAAAATAAATGAAGATTCTGAGTTGGCAATAAGCCTCTACCCTGGCTTCCATATTTCTGCAGGAAGGTCTTACAAGAGAGCCTTCATAAATTACAAGACAGGAGACACTCAGGTCAGAGATGACTTATAGGAAATCATTAGCTGTAGGACCATTTCCCGCCTCTGGGTCTCCATTTCCCTACCTCTAAAATGAGGGGCTGGACCAGTGATTGCTAAGATACTCCTCGACCTCTGGGAGTCTGTTAGAATGAAGTGGCATCTCTGCAAGAGACTGCACTGTTTCATAAGCTAACTGGTACGGTTTTCAGACTTGACCTGGACATTAGCTCCCTGCATCATGAAGACCACAGAATAGGGGCTGGCCTGGTGGCATAATGGTTAAGTGCACACATTCTGCTTTGGCGGCCCAGGGTTTCGCTGGTTCGGATCCTGGGAGCGGACAAGGCACAGCTCATCAAGCCATGCTGTGGCAGGCGTCCCACATATAAAGTAGAGGAAGATGGGCACGGACGTTAGCTCAGGGCCAGTCTTCCTCAGCAAAAAAAAAAAAAAAAAAAGAGGATTGGCAGATGAGGCTGAGCTTCCTCAAAAAAAAAAAAAAAAAAGAGACCACAGAATATGCCCATGTTCTCAACTTGAGGGGTCCTGATATATCTCAAGACCAGTTACTCACCAAGTCCCACTCTTGCCTCCTCCAGTGTTTCCTGGAATAGACAGGCATACGTGAACCCTTAAGGTTTAATGGGTGTTTTTTCCAAAAAGATACAAATATCCAGTAAAGGTTAGAAATGAAAAACTGCCCAGGTGGCAGGAACTGTATGATCATTTGTTCTGTATTCAAGAAGTTTTGGATTCAAAAACGGATCTACCTTACTCATGGTTTTGTGTGTGTCTCTGTGTGCACGCAAGCGCAGGTATGTACTCAACTGATTTAAAAAACATAAGATGTGGGGCTGGCCCAGTGGTATGATGGTTAAGTTTGTGTGCTCTGCTTTGGTGGCCCAGGGTTCACAGGTTTGGATGCCAGGTGTGGACCTAGCACGGCTCATCAAGTCACTCTGTGGCGACATCCCATATAAAATAGAGGAAGGTTGGCACAGATGCTGGCTCAGCAACAATCTTCCTCAAGCACAAACAGGAGGATTGGAAACAGATGTTAGCACAGGGCCAATCTTCCTCACACACACAAAATTAATTTAAAAATTTTTTAAATAAATAAAAACCATAAGATGTATTTATGTATGCATGTAATATATGTAAGATGTATCAAATGTATGTGTACTCATGGAAATCATAAGTTCCTTTGATACTAACAGTCACCAAATGACTAACGTGCTTGGCACTTTACATAGTTTATCTCCAACTTAGAATAACTCTATGGTTGGAATTATTTTCTCATGTTATAAAGGAAGAGCTAAGGCTCTGAGAATTAAGTAACATGGCCAAGAACACTGTGATTACAACAGTTTGTGTTTGCATCTCAGGCTGGTCCGACTCCAGCCCTCTAAGGTAAGATGATCAGATTAAAATGCTGCAGGTCTGACCTCTAGCCACGCATTCTTGGGCTCCTTTCCTCCAGGCAGCATCAAAGCACAGCCCCATTCCTGTGAAGTGCTACTGGGGACTGGGGTGGGCCTGTCACCATGGAAGACCCCTCCTATCAGAGTCAGGAGAGACCCAGTGACACAAACATACGTTCAGAGTTCTGTCCATGGAGAGGGCTGAGAAGCAGTGAGATCTTTTCTGTTTTTTGAGGCAGATTAGCCCTGAGCTAACATCTGCTGCCAATTCTCCTCTTTTTGCTGAGGAAGACTGGCCCTGAGCTAACATCCATGTCCATCTTCCTCTACTTTATATGTGGCATGCCTACCACAGCATGGCTTGACAAGCGGTGCCATGTCCGCACCCGGAATCTGAACTGGCGAACCCCAGACCGCCGAAGCGGAATGTGCGCACTTAATCACTGAGCCACCGGGCCAGCCCCAGCAGTGAGATCTTAATAGCAGTGAGAACACCTGGTGCTCAGAGCTTGGTTTCTAAATCTCATTTTCCAGTGAAAGGAACAAGAACTCTGTAGAGAAGTGGTTGATTCCAGGGCTGGGAATCATACAGGGAAAATACAAGACGAGCCCAGAGTACCTTTTGGTGTCCAGAAAATAAAAAAGTGCTCAAAAAAAGATAGGGCCTGTTGAAAGAGCACAGGTGCCAACCTGAAAGAGTTCCTAAAATGGCCAAAGCTGAGAAAACTTGAGCAACAAAATAAATAACGATAGTGTTGGGTTATAACCCATAAAATAAATATCCATGAGTCCACACTGATATAAAAGGTAACCAAATAAATAAATGGAAGAGCAGAAACAATTCTTTCTTACAGAAGAATTCCAATTAATAAATGTAGGAGGAACGAGGGAAACAGAAAACCACCATTAGAACAAAGTTTGAAGGGCTGGCCCAATGGTGCAGCAGTTAATTTCGCACGTTCCACTTTGGTGGCCCTGGGTTCACCAGTTCAGATTCAGGGTGCGGACTACGTACCACTGGTCAGGCCATGCTGCTGCAGGCATCCCACATATAAAGTAGAGGAAGATAGACATGGATGTTAGTTCAGGGCCAGTCTTCCTCAGCAAAAAAGAGGAGGATTGGTGGCAGATGTTAGCTCAGGGCTAATCCTCCTCAAAAACAAAAACAAGAACGAAGTTTGAGAGATATAGGATATCTACATAGTCTCAAAATACCTTCCCCAAGACAGGTTTTAATTACAAAGGAAAAAGTAGCAACTTTACAGTGGAGAAACCCAGCAGAGATCACCTTAACCACGTGATCAAGGTTAACCTCACCAGTAGCAAGAGATGTTGACGTGCTCCTGTCGTGTTCTTGCCAAAAGTGCCAAACCTCAATCTAATCATGAGAAAATACCAGACAAACCCTTATTAAGGGATGATCTATGAAACAACTAATGAGTCTTCTTCAAACATGTCAAGGTCATGAAAGACAAGAAAACACTGAGGACCTGTTTACATGTTGGAAGAGACTAAAGAGACATGACAACTAAATGCAACATGGTAACCAGGGACAGGAACAGAACATTAGTGGAAAAAGTGATGAAATCTGAATAAAGGCTGTAGTTTACTTAATAGTATGGTACCAACATCTGTTTCTTAGTTTTGATCATTGCGTCATGGTTACGCAAGAAGTTAACATTAGGAGAAACTGAGTAAAGGGTATATGGGACTCTGTACTACTTTTGCAACTTTGCTGTATATCTCAAATTATTTCAAAATAAAAAGTTAAGGGGCTGGCCCTGTGGCCGAGTGGTTAAGTTTGCGCGCTCTGCTGCAGGCAGCCCAGTGTTTCGTTGGTTCGAATCCTGGGCGCGGACATGGCATTACTCATCAGACCACGCTGAGGCAGCGTCCCACATGCCACAACTAGAAGGACCCACAACAAAGAATACACAAATATGTACCAGGGGGTTTGGGGAGAAAAAGGAAAAAAAAAAGTTAAAAAAGTCGCCCAGCACACTGGACAAAGACTATGCCTCTCCAAGACGCTCTGCCTGAATAGCTAGGGGTGAAGGTGGGGGTCTGAAGCACCCACCCCTTCCTTTATCCCAATGCTCGGCTTCATCGCCCCCACCATTCATCTTGAATGTATCGGGGCTAATCTCATTTTGCCCTTTACATCTTTTTATGGCGGTTACTACAAACCCCGCCCCCAGATTCCCAAGTCATGCTGGCTCCCTAACTCCAGGGCCCACAAGGCTCCTAGTCTGTGCCATCTTTCATTCCTCCCAATTCCCAAAACCCGGCCACTGTGTCCCAGCACGATGATAACGATCAGGGCGCAGGGCCCCTGCCACCCTGATACTGACGCCATTATCAGCAAATTTCCCCATAAATATTCAACCTATGCTAAAACCTGGCTCTCTGCAGAGGATGACATGTTGCCTGCAGCTCTGTCAAGTGCTGGTGGTTCTTCCTCCCTTCACCGGCCTTGGAGGTGGGCAAGAGATTCTTTGCTACTTTCAGACCATTCGGCCCCCTCTTCCCTACAAGCCCCCAGCTTCGAGTTTCATGTTCAGGTTACATCACTCACTTGCAAATTTTCTGTACATTCGAAATTATACAAAAATAAAAAGTATCAAAAAATATCCTTCCCCCATCATCTACCACCTCCTTTTTTTGTTCCCCTTTGTAACAAAATTTCTGGAAAAGGCTGTTACGGCGTCTAATTCCACCCTCCTGTTCCCTCTAAAAACCCAATCTAAACCAGGGGCTTTTGTTTCTAACATCCCACTGACAATGTTCTCATCAAGGTCCTCCAGACAGAATCGCAATTCTTAGTCCTCTGGCAGCGCAGTCTAACTCAGTTGGTCATGCCCTGCTCTTCACACAGCTTCCAGAACTCTGTGCTCTCCCGGTTCCTCGACTTTCCTCCCCCCTTATTCCTATCCCCTTAATGAATGTTAGAGTGGCTCAGGGCTCAGTCTTTGGTCTTCTCTTCTGTCTACACTCATCCTATTGAAAAATCTCCTTCCCGTTTCACGACTTTAAAATATGACCTATACCAGAACCCCCTGGAGGGCTTGTTAAAACAGATTTCCTGGTGCCATCTGTGGTTTCTGATTCATGAGGTCTGCAGTGGGGTCCCAGAATTCACATTTCTAACAAGTTCTCAGGTGATGCTGATGCTGCTGGCCTGGGAACAGCATGTTTAGAGCCACTGGTCAATGCTGACAATTCCCAGATTCTAATCTCTAGCCAGACCTTTCTCCCTAATACCATACTCATACATCCACTTGCTTACCCAATATTTCCACTTGGAAGTCTGACAAAGTTCTTAAAATTTTTATGCCAGACTGAACCCCCCAAACTTCCTCTTTCTTTTCCATTTCAATTGATGGCCACTCTGTCTTTCCAGTTGCTCAGACTAAAAACCATCATTGATTCCTCTGCTGTTCTTATACCCATATCCAATCCATCAGAAAAACATGCTGGCTCTGCTCTCTTAAGCCCATATGCTCGAGATTGTACATCCAGAATCGGACCACTTCATACCACCTCCTCTGAAAATACCCTGGTCCAACCACCATCATCTCTAACTTGATTAGAAAAGCCATCACTACAGACTGTTCTCAACCTAGCAGCTGGTAGGCTCCATTTAAAAATGCTTAGTTGGATCACGTCACTCCAGGCTGCTGACACCCTCATTTTACTCGGAGTAAAAGCAAAAGTCCTTAGCAGAGTCCACCAGCCCAATGCCATCCGGTCCCCATTGCCCCATGATCTCCTTTCCTACAGCTCTCCCATGCTCCTTCCGCCAGTTGGTATCCCTGCTATTCTCTTACTTGCCACAAACTCCTTCCTCAGGATCTTTGCTCTAGATGCTCCCTCGCATGGGCTGTTCGTTCCCCAGATCACAGCTTGGCTGACATCCTCACCTCCTTCAAGGCTTGGCTGACGTCTCACCTTCCCTTTTTTTTTTTTTTTGAGGAAGATTAGCCCTGAGCTAACATCTGCCGCCTCTTTGTGCTGAGGAAGATTGGCCCTGAGCTAACATCTGTGCCCATCTTCCTCTACTTTATATGTGGGACGCCTACCACAGCATGGCTTGCCAAGCAGTGCCATGTCCATACCTGGGATCCGAACCAGCAAACCCCGGGCCGTCAAAGCGGAAAGCATGCACTTAATTGCTGCGCCACGGGGCCAGCCCCCATGAAGTCTCACCTTCTTGTGAGAGCTCCTCTGACCATCCCATAAGTACTGTAACCCCTGCCCTCATTCTCCTAACCTCACCCTATTGTTCTTTGTCCTTAGCAGTCACCACCACTCACATGTTCTCCCATTTATGGATGCATTAGGTTTACTGTCTTGCCTTCTCTGCTAGAAGGATCTCTGTCTATTTTGCTCACTGAGTATCCCAAGCACCAAGAACAATAACCAGCACAAGGAATGCTGAGTAAATATTTGTTTAGTGAATAAATTCCAGGTCCTGTGAATCTGGGACAGATGAATGGCAGGACACAGATCACACTTGTTTCTAAACTGGCAGGACTACCACCTTTTACTACCTGGGAAAAACCCTTAAACCCAAACCCGGACAGCAGGCCTGGACAGGGACCAAGGGCTGCGGAAGCCACTCCTGGCCTGTCAGTCAGTCCACGTGTCATCTGACCCTCGGAGGCAAACCTCCTCTTCTGGGGCACATACAGGCTAACCCCGTCCTTTAGGATCAGGAGGGCCCACCGATACTGTGCAAGGACTTCCTCAGGGAGGGCAGTGTGCTGAAACGCTGACACCATGGTTGTGCCTGGTGCTTTTGTACATTATCTCATTTAATTTTCCCAACTATCTAGCTGAAGTTTCCATGATTTCTCTTCTACAGATGAAGGAAACGAGACTCTGAGGAGTTGAGGCACTTGTTTGAGACACACTCTAACGAGTGGTGGATCTCAGACTCCAGTGCAAGTCAGGCTGAGAGGGGAAGCCTATTCTGGGTTTACCTCACTTGTCCTGAGAGCCCTCAGCAACTGGAGATATCTACCCGTGAGGCCCTTCTGGCTGTCCAGGAGAGCCCTGCACCCGGGTCCTAGCTTGACAGCCCTCTCCTCTGGCTTCCCACCAAAGCCCCACCTGGATATGGTGACGAGACAGGCGGAAAATCTCCTGGGCCATCAGCAAGGTCTTTGAGTCCATCACCAGGTACAGCAGATGCAGGAGGGCAAGGAAGCCTGCTCCCCTCAGATCTGTGGCTGGATTTGCTCCTATAACAGAAACCATGGGGAAATTGAGGGTGACGGTGAGCAATGCTTCACGGAGTCCCTGCTCCTGTGAGCTTCAAAGACATGGTTCCCTTCATTACAGGCCGAGTGGGGAGACTGGACTTCCACCTCTGCCTGACTGTAACGAGGTGTCCTTAGCTCCACCAGGGTGGGTCAGAGAAGTGGGGAGCTGGAAGTTTTATTTCTCTCTAGTGCTACGGAGGCCCCCACCCCCCTCTGAGATGTCAGTGGAAGCTACATGGAAAGAGTAATAAGGCACCCCCGCCTCTTCCAGCCAGTGGTATCAGTGAAGTCAGTCAAATGGGGTACCTGGATTTCCACCCCCAGCCAGCAGTAATCAGGTGACATCCCCCTTCCACCACTGGTTGGTGTCAGAGGATGCCTGCTAAAATAGAAGATTTATGGGGCTGGCCCTGTGGTCGAGTGGTTAAGTTTGTGCGCTCCGCTTCAGCGGCCCAGGGTTTCACTGGTTCGAATCCTGGACGTGGACATGGCACTGCTCATCAGGCCATGCTGAGGTGGCGTTCCATATGCCACAACTAGAAGGACCCACAACTAAAATATACAACTATGACTGGGGAGATTTGGGGAGAAAAAGCAGGAAAAAAAAAAAGATTGGCCACAGTTGTTAGCTCAGGTGCCAATCTTTAAAAAAATAAATTAATTAAAATAAAATTGAAGATTTAAATAAGATCCAGAGTGTCATTATGTAATATCCCAAATGTCCAGGATTCAATAAAAAATCACTTGTTACACCAAGAACTAGGAAAATCTTGTTTGACTGAGAAGACAATCAATAGATACTAACAGTGAGACAACTTAGATGTTGGAATTCTCTGACAAGGATTTTAAAGCAGCTGTTGTAGGCAGAATCATGGACCCCCAAAGGTCCTCGTCCTAATCCCCAGAACCTATGAATATGTTACACTGCATGGCAGGGGGAATTAAGAGTGTAGGCAGAGTTAAGGTTGCTAATCAGCAGATAGGGAGATTATCCTGGGTTAGCTGTGTGGCCCAAGGTATCAGAAGGGTCCTTAAATGTGAAAGAGGGAAATGGAAGCACAGAGTCAGAGAAAGAGATGTGAGGACAGAATCAGGCTCAGAGAGATACTATGTTTCTGGCTTTGAAGAAGGAGGAATGCAAGTGGCCTCTAGAAGGGGGAAAAGGCAAGGAAATGGATTCTCCCCAGAGTCTCCAAAAAGGAACGTGGTGCTGCTGCCAGCCTAATCCCACGCCAGTGAGACCTGACAGACTTCTGAACCACAGATCTAGAAGATAATAAATTCATGTTGTGGAGCTGGGCCGGTGGCCTAGGGGTTAAGTTTGCGCACTCCACTTTGGCAGCCCATGGTTGGTGGGTTTGGATCCTGGGTGTGGACCTATACGCCACTCATCAAGCCATGTCGTGGTAGCATCCCACATACAACATAGAAGAAGACTGGCACAGATGTTAGCTCAGTGCCAACTCTCTCAGCAAAAAGTAAAAAAAAAATCGTGCTGTTTTAAGCCACTAAATCTGCGGTAATTCATTGCAGCAACAATAGAAAATTACTATAGCAGCTATCATAAAAATGCCTTTGATAAGCAATTACAAATACACTTTGAAAAAATAGAAAGCGTCCATAAAGAAATATCAGACATAATAAGGCAGAGCCAAATAGAAAATTCAGAACTGAAAACAAAATAACTAAAATTAAAAACTTGCTGGGTGGGCTCAACAGCAGAATAGAGACAACAGAGGAAAGAATCAGTGAGCTTAAACATGGAAAAATAGAAATTATCCAATCTGTTGAATGACAGGAAAAAACAAAACAAAACAAAATAAACAGAACCTTGGAGATCCCTGAGCTATATCAGAGATCCAAAAAAGGGAAAAGAGCCTCTGGGACCTGTGGAACAGTAACAAAAGATCCAGCATTTGCGTCATCAGAATCCACAAGAGAGGAGAAAGTGTGAGGCTGACAAAAGCACTTGAAGTAATAATGGCTGAAAATTCACCAAATTTGGCAAGACATAAACCTACAGATTCAAGAAGCTGTGCAAACCCCACATAGGATAAGCCCAGAGAAATCCACTCTAAGACACATCACAGTCAAACTCCTGCAAACTAATGACAACAACAACAAAAAGATCTTAAAAGCAGAGACAGAAAAACAACTCCTTGCTTATCAGGGAGAAATAATTCAAATGACAGCAAATTTCTCGTGAGAAACCGTGCAGCCCAGAAGGAAGGAGCACATTTTCCAAGTGCTGAAAGAGAAGAACCGTCTCCAGAGAGATTATCCTCCAGGAGTGAAGAGGAAATCAAGACCTTCTATCACCAGCAGGCCTGCCTTAGAAAGCGGCTAAAGGAAGTTCTTGAAACAGAAAGGAAATGCTAAGAGAAGGAATCTAATCCTGGAATATCAGAAAGGAACAAAGAACAATGGAAAGAGCAAATATATGGGTAAACACAACAGACTTTGTGTCTCCTCTTGAGCTTTTTAAATTGTTTGATGGCTGAAAAAAAAACCATAACACTGATGTGATTCTCAGTGTAGAATGAGGAGAGATTTAAGACAATAATATTATAGATGAGATAAACAATATACATTATAGATAGTAAAGGGACTTAAACATGTCTATACCAAGAGACTACCAATTAATCATGGGTTCATAAAGTTTCTGGGTTTTTTTTAATGTAACTAATTTAAGACTTTGAAACAATTTTTTTTTTTTTTTTTGCAGGGAAAGATTTGCTCTTTGAGCTAAGATCTGTTACCAATATTTTTGTCCCCAAAGCCCCAGTGCACAGTTGTATATCACAGCTGTAAGTCCCTCTAGTTCTTCTATGTGAGCTGCCACCACAGCATGGCTACTGACAGACGAGTGGTGTGGTTCCACGACCAGGAACTGAACCCGAGCCAGAACCACCCCAAAGTGGGAAGAGTGCTGAACTTTAATCCCTAAGCTGGCTCTGAAGTTTCCTTTTTAAATTAAGATATTTTCCTATTCTTTTTTTTTTTCTGCTTTATTTCCCACCCCCCCCGTACACAGTTGTATATCTTAGTTGCAGGTCCTTCTAGTTGTGGGATGTGGGATGCCGCCTCAACGTGGCCTGACGAGCAGTTCCATGTCCACGCCCAGGATCCGAACCCCGGGCCGCCACAGTGGAGCGTGCGAACTTAACCACTTGGCCACAGAGCCGGCCCCTTTTCCTATTCTACACAAATGTAATTTGATATGATTTTGGAAAAAACAGTAGCACAATCCAAAAACAGGTGAAATCATTTTGTTTCAAAAAATAAAATAACACAAAACAAAATTTTCATCAATATTAAAAGAAAAGAAGAAAAAGAAAAAACTAGACTCCAAATCATATCACTCCAATGGTATCCATCTCACTTAAAGCAAATGTCTTACGAGGACCTGCAAGGCCACAAGTGAACTTTTGGCCTGTCACTGTCTTTCCACTTCAGCCATACTCTTTGCTATTTCTCAAACAGAGTAAGCAAGCTCCACCTCAGGGCCTTTGTATTTGCTGTACCCTCTTCCTGGAATGCTTTCCACCAGATATCCCGTCTCATGGCGCTGGCTTGACAGGAAGAGGACTCTGGGCTCTCACTCTAGTCCTGGAATCAAGGATCAAGGAAAGAAAGATGAACCATTCCTCTCTCTTACCCTGAAAGCCCAGATCTTCCCAGTGGTCTCCGTGGAGGGCACAGTCAAACCTGGAGCCGGTCAGCTTCTTGTAGATGGTCTGGAGGACTCTGCCATGCACTGGGTCTTGGCTATCCAGGCCACCTGCCCCAAAACACACCCCCATTCTCTGTCAGATTGCCCCTCAGAGGAGGACTGAGTGCTTCTCAGAGAATAGTTCAGCCAAGATAGATCTGGACTGTGCTCAAGACACCCTGTTCTCCTACATTTTTACCCCTCAGCTCCCACACTCCCTCACAGTGTGGTATATGCAAGACCCCTGGCTTAGCCTCAGCAACAGGGTGGGCAAACAGTGCTCTCTGCGTGACCATATGCGCAGGGCGTGCCTTGCGGCCACACCTGTGTACTCACACTGAGCAATGGTCAGGACCAAGTCCCTCTCTTCACGGAGGCCCTGGTGGAGCTTTGGAGGCCCGAAGAGGCAGTGCCGGAGGGCGGCAAGCCCAGTCCTTCGAATAGTTGGCTGGATTCTTTTCTGGGGAAGAAGTTGCAGGCAATAGGCAGAGTGCTGGGTTCACCTGCTTTAAGGAACTTACCGTCAGGCTCAGTACAGGGGCCGTTCTTGCAGAAAGTAGCTCCCTCCCACTCACTGGCTGGGCCAGCGGAACGGGCGGAAGCTGAGAAGCCCCTGCTGACTCTCTGGAGACAGGCTCCTCCAGCTCCCAGGTTCTTTGTAAGCAGAAAGAGACATTCCTAAACATAGCCGTTATCAGCCAGTTGTCTGCATTTGGTCCTTTAAGCTTTTCCAGAAGTACCTATTCCACTGACTGCCAAGAAGGCTGGAGGCGGCTCGCGGTGGGGACTGCCCCATGTGGGGACTGCCCCATGTGGTCTGACAGAAACCCACGGTTTCCCAGCAGGGCCGCTTCTACCCTTTCTATGTCTGTCTCTGTCTCGCTCCATAAAGGACATAAATTATGCCGTCCTCTCAGCTTCCAGGATGAGAGAGCCAGCGGGGAGCGGAGTTCAGGGGCCACCTTTAGGAGCTAGATACTTCCAAGGGGTAGCTGAAGCCTTCCGTCCCTTCCTCATCCAGCCCCTCCTAAAGCACGTCACGCCGACTTCTCACTGCTCAGGTCTTAGACAGTCTGACTGTGGTAGCTTCTGGCTTTCTGGCTCCTATAAACCAACTCAATTCCCGTCTTTGCAGCCTCTCTCTTTTGAACCAGGTTTTAGGTTGAAGATCTGAAATCGCATTCCTCTAAACTTACTCATGGTCACTCAAGATGCCCCAGAAAGCCCGCCAGCTTTTATTTTCCTCAGTGTTCCTTCTTTTTCCAATCCCATATTTTTTAAAATTCCCAAATAACTTCCAGTTCCTTGAAGATCTTCCTACATTGGTCGTGAATTACTCAGCTCTCTGGTCGGGTTGCCTTGCTTCCCCAAGGAACTACCTGGCATTTGATTCCAGACCTCCCCCTCCCTAAGGGGGAGAGCACGGAGCAGCTACACGGACCCCTGGATGACAGGGCCATAAGAGCTCTGGGGGCACAGTCCCAGAAAGGCCACCGGGGCCCTGCACAAAACAACAGTATTTGGATACCCAGGATCCCGTGTCCCAAGATTTCTTAGGTGAGACAGGGCCCTCAACTGGAAGCTTCCATCTTGCTTGCCCGGTGCCCTAACCTGGTGGGAGAGAAACCTGGCTCCTGGAAAGAAGGTGCTTTGCTTGCAACCCCAAACCTCCCTCCTGGCATACCTTGAAGGAGGAGAGGTCCACGGTCTGGAAATGCTGCAGGGCCTCACTGAAGGAGATTAGCTGCCCAGGCTGGTCTGAGCTGGCCTGGCTCCCTGTGGAAAAAGGAAAGACACTCCAGGTAGTCATTCTGTCAGAAAATGTTTCAAAGGCCTGCTGGTTGTCACCTCTAAGCCAAGCACTGACTTCCAGCTGCAAACATCAGACACCTATGGCTCCAACCAGTCCTCCTTCAAGGAGCTCACATTATCTGCTGGGCCGACACCCTTTTTAGACTGGGCTGTTCAGAGGCTTGCTCGGCTAACCTCTGCAGTGAGCAGGGACAGATCTGCCCGGCACGGGGCTCCCTAAATTTCACTCCTCTGTGAGGGGGCAGGCCACTGACTGGAGTAGGTTCCCATGTAGGAGGGTGCCAAGGTTAGTACAGGGGCCTTTCCTAATTTCTACTTTGCCCCTTTCTCACACCCTGTATAGGAATGACCCCCTCTCCATCCTTTGTTATGGTTCACCGAGAATTAACTTAGCAGGTAGCAATATAGGTGATGACTGACACAGTCCACCATAACATCTCTCTAGGAGCTTAAGTGGGGCTCAGTAGATTTGGGTCCTAGTTCTACCCTCCTATAGCTCCTTCCAAACCTCTCAGAAAGGGACGTGAGCCAATTTTCACCCAGCCCTCAGAGCCTTCCAGCAGATGGTTTCAGCCCCATCTCCAGGGACCTCCTTGTACAGTGAACAACCTATTCAACCTTACGCAGGTGCCCTGGCTGCCTCCTCCACCCATCTGCTCAACCTCATCACCCTGCAGAAGCTGACCCTGACCAAGGTCTCCCTGTCTTCTCTCAGGGCTTGGTAGATGGCAGCCCTTTCCCCATGGCGTTCATTCCCACTTCCTCCAGAGGCAGAATGTCATCATCTTTGGATTTGGAAAAGATATTTCACTCTATATCACGTAGCTAAAATAAGAACAACCAGGGATTCTGCCTCCTAATCCCAGGGTCACAGAAACATTAGCCACACGTGTGGACGGTGCTGTACTGGTGGCTGGGCTGTGGAGTCAGCACCGTTCCTGCTGTTACCTGTCTCTGGCTGGATGTTGTCCACAGCTTCCCATTCTTCTTGGGCTCTGAGCACCTCTGCACTCACAACTGCAATAGTGAGAAAAGGAGACCCTCTGAGATCTAGGCATGTCTGGACCACTGTCACGGCCCTCACCCTACCTGCCTGCCTTGGGTCTTGTCACCTCAGATCCCCTCTTCACATGGCTGCCAGAGGGAGCTTTCAAAAAGGCAGATCTGATATCACTCCCCTGCTCAAAACCCCCCAGAGATTCTCCGTAACTCTCAAGATAAAACCCAAACTCTTCAGCCCGGTGTCTAGTACCTTCACAATCTGGATCCTTCCTACCTCTCCAGCTCTGCCCCGGGGCACAGAGAACTACTTGCAGTTTCTCAGCGCCCCGAGTCTTTGGTGCCTTTGCACAGACTGCTCTCCCTCTGCCGAAAGTCAGCACCCTGGTCCTCTCCCCTTCACCTCCAACCCCTGCTGGGGTAGCTCCTTCTCATCCTTCAGTTGACTCTGATATCAGCTTCACCTGGATGCCTTCTTTGACCTCACTAGTTTGGATTTGGAGCCACTTCTCTGGCAGATCCGGACACCCAGTACCTCCCACAATGTTGTCACGGTCTCTTCCACTGCACTGGTAGCTACGTGAGGGCAAGTAATCCAGAACCTAGCTCAGTGCCTCACACATGATAGGTGCTCAACAAACATCTGATGAATGAATGAAAGCACAATAAAAGGGGAAAAAAGCAGAAGAAAAGCAGCAAGATAGGTTCTCTATTGCCACCACACAGCCCTTTTCTCCAAACCACAGCTGTTCACTCTCTAGTCTGAATTGTGAGTGGCGTGTCCTGTCGTTGGCTTTCCTCTTTGCCAGAGAACACTCACAAATAACGAGAAGGATGGAGAGACTGCAGTTCAATACCCAAACCATGATCCCCTGCAGCCCTGGTAGTAAAAGTAGCTTAGGACTGCTCCTCTCCGCCTTGCCGTCTTAGCTGAGGATATCACATGACAATTAACTGTCATGAAAGTACACTTGTAAATTAAATAAAGTGCTACCAAAACCTCAAACCACTAACAGATAAAGAGAAAGAGCAAGTTGCTGGGAAGCAGTAGACGATAGCTGCTGAAAGGCCACTCTAGAGCCACGTTCCTGGAACATTTCCTCTCCACCGCTTACCAGCTGTATTTCTTTGGCCAAGTTCCTTAACCATCTGTAATCACTCATGGGACTGTTGTGAGAATGCTCTATCTCCTTAACTGCTTAGGGGAGTACGTGGCCCAAAGGTAAGTGCTCAATACATGTTAGCTGGTATTACTGACACAGTGGTGGGTTTGGGTCTAGTGGGGCAGTGGATAGTGGTAGCAGGTGAGATGCATCCAGGGTCCTGAATGTCTGGACCTCTAGGAAACTCAATCTTGCCAGCCCCAGTCTGGGGTAGCAGACACTGAGCCTCAGGACTTCCAAGCTGGATAACTTCAACAGAATACAGAATATTCGACCTTGAATGGTGAAGAAAACAAAACTTACTTCCAGCATGCTGGACCCTTGGGAGATTAAAAGGAGGGACAAAGCGGCTGAACAAAAGGAGTGGAGTGGACAACACAGTGACTGCTCATCATGACACTGAAGAGGAGCTCCTTGCCTCACCTATGCCCAGCTTTCTTGACTCTTCACCCTTCAGATCCTCATTACATGCAACTTGTCAATCTCACCCACACACCCTCAGCCTCATACAACTTGATGAAATGTTGTGAGTGGGGGCAGAAACCTCACCAGCAAGGGCATGGGAATTTGCTATGACCGGAGGGAAAGTCAACAGAAAGCACAAGGTCTCAACTAGCAATTGCAGTCTGGTGCCTAAAAACTGGAGACAAACGTGCAATCCACGTAAGAGCATCTCTTTCCTTTCCTCTTGGAACCAGGCAGACTCCTCCTGCATCTGAACATGATCCTGACATAAATACTATTTTCCCCTTGACCAAGAGAAGAAAATGGAGGCATAACACAGATCTTCAGGATAATAAACACAGCTCACATCAGTACAGTTTTTTTTTTCTTTTTTCAACTGCCTCCCTTATTTAGGTTCTCTTCCACTTATTCAGAGAGTAAACAGTATTGCTGCCTTAGTCAGCCTATTAATTTAAATTAGCTGAGAGCAATCTGAAAAAAATTGTAATTATTTAATATGATTAAAAACATCTGGCACATAAATGCCAGTTGTACTGAAATATAAAATATTTTGGCACGAATAAACGTTAAGTTTGTCATGACACGGTAAAGACAAAATTCCATGAAAGGAAACTTCATAAACCTCCAAAGAATTTTTCTGTTAGAATATTTTTAACAAGCCCCAAATTTCTGGAAATTACATTTTCAGTTTGCAAAATTTAAAGTTAACAATACATACCAACGAGAACTCACTATGACTTACATTCTGTGAGCTGAGCACTTCACACTATCTCATTTAATCCTTATAAAATTCCCATCATACAGGTTCTGATACAATCCCTGTTTCATTTTTTAATTTTTTTTAAGATTGGCACCTGAGCTAACATCTGTTGCCAATCTTCTTTTTTTTCCTTCTTCTCTCCAAAGCCCCCCAGTACATAGTTGTACGTAAGTCCTTCTTCGTTATGCTATGTGTGACGCTGCCTCAGCATGGCTTGATGAGCGGTGCCATGTCTGTGCCCAGGATCCAAACTGGAAAAACCCTGGGCTGCCGAAGCAGAGTGCGCGAACTTAACCACTCGGCCACGGGGCCGGCCCCCAATCCCTCTTTTATAGATGAGGAAAGTGAGAGCTGGAAAGGTTAAGGAATGTGCTCAAGGTCATGTAGTGGTGGGTAAGAGAGCCAAGGTTTAAACCAGAGATACCTGACTCCAGAACTGGTGTTTCCTAATTAGTGAATGTGCCTTTCTGTGTAACAAATTAGGAAGTGGAATGAGCTTTAAACATAGTATAGGAAAGAACCAGGTAAAGTAGATAAAATAAGATACGTTTTCAGTCTTTTCACATACACTGTCTTGTTTCATTATCATAATATCTCTCTGAGGATAAAGGAGGTATTAATATTTCCGCTGCAGACACAGAGATTTCATGATTTGCCCAAAGGCACACGGTAAGCCACTAGGAGGGCTGGCAGGGATAGATCAGAACTCAGGTCTTTCAACTCCTGACTCAGGGTAGTTTCTAATTTTCCTTGAAGAATGCTAAATCTATAAAACTCTGTAGGACAAGTAGTGAGAGAAAGTCAAATGGTGAAAAGTAGATTCATGGGGAGCTCTGAGTTGGGTCCCACCCAGGCTCCAAGGGCCCTGATGGGGACCTTACCGCCTGGCTCCCATCCATCAGCTTCTGCTGTCAGGGCCCGGAGGATGCTGTGGTTCTTCAACTCTGAGATCTGTAGGGGCAGCTGACCTTTAGTGTAATGGCAGAATGCACATCCCCCCATCCACACCAGCACATCCCACCCGCTGTACTGAATGTCCTTGAAAGGGAGGCCAGAAGGATCTAGTCTTTCTCAGTAGGTCGATTAAAGTCAATCATAAAGAGAGGCAGATGGAAAACTCCAACTATGATGTAGAAGCTGGATGATATGGGGACAAGTATATGCCCTCCTTGAAAAATAAACAAAAATTCACACAGCTCAGTTGAGACTGTGGTGTGCCTTTGGCATTCCCACTAGACTTTACATTCTGCTTCATTATAGGAATTATCTCATTAGATAGAGGTTGTTTTCCATGTCTGCGCCCCACGCCTCCTTCCCCCGAGTATGAGCTCCTGGAGGGCAGGGTCTATGCCATCATGTATCCCGGGGGCCTGGAACCACATAGGAGCATGCAAGAAATGTTTGTAAGGCAGGAGGTACTGGGGTGTGGGTGATACGTACAGGAAGTCCTCTGAAAGCCAGAGGAGCACTGTTGTCTGCGTCATATGGTGGAGAGCACCCAGCACACACGCTTTCAACCTGTAAGACAAACCAGGGTCAACCTCCCAGGCACAAATCAGTCACTCAAAGATGACACCTTAAATGTTGCACCTTCTCCCAATACCACACACAAAAACTGAACTCCTGACAAGTCAACTACAAGGAATACTATAAGGGAAAACTTCTGTTTAATCTAGTCTTAAGAAAAACCTCAAAAAGTTTAGTTAATGTTATCTCAAAAACCTTATACAGATGTCTTGGCTCTGCTAAAGGTCTCAGAGCTCTGAGGAAGCAGAGTTCAGCGCCGGCAGTTTCCTCACTTCTGGACTTTCTGCTCAGCCAAATTTTTCCCTTATTAGAGCTTCACAAAACCACTTGACCAACTTTTTGCAATTCATATCATCAATACAGGACTAATTTTCCTAATATGTTAAAAAAAAATCCTATGCATCAGTAAGGGAAAAAAACCCCAACCTAGTAGAAAAATTGGCATGGATATGGACAGCTTACACAAAAGGAAATATAAATCATTCTTAAACATATGAAAAAGTGTTCAACCTTACTCATAATAAGAGAAATGCCAAATAAATGTCTGAGAATGTTTTCACTTATCATATTATCAAAGATCAAAAAGTATGATAACACTCTGTGTTGGCTCAAGTGCCAAGTGTTAGAACACCCTGGAGAATAAATGGTTACCGCTTCTAGAGCTTGACAATACCTGATAAACTCACACGTGCTTTGCACATTTTGGGCCTGGGTAGCAGCACTAGCCTATGTGTCCTTTAAACCATGTGTCCTTAAGGCTCCTTGTCTGAGCTACATGCCAGCACTCACAATGATAACAGCCCTGGGCTTGGCCAACCCAGCTGTTTTCTCATGGAAGAGTTAGCACAAAGACCCTCGCAGTCTGAGAGAACACAGATGCCCTCTAGGGGGGGCTCTGGTCCTTGGAACGCAGGTCATACAGGGATGACCCCCCTTGGCAAGCACACAGCTTTTGTTCCTCTGCCTACTTAAGCAAGTTTCTCTCAGGGAGCCGTAGCGGTGTCCATTTCTGTCCAGTCGGCCACCACTGGACCTTCCCTGTAAGTAACTCCCATTAAACCCATATGTCTCATTCGCTGTCTCTGGGTCTTTTCTTTGGTCTCTCGGCAACCTATCCCACACTACTCCCCCAGATGGGCATGTGGTGGACCAGCCTGCAACTGCATTCATGCACAAAATGACACACAGTGTCATTCATAGAAGCACTGTTTATAATAACAAAAGGCTAGAAAGACCCTAAATGTCCACTAAAGGACTAATTAAACAAATTAAAGCATACCCACTTAATGAGCTGCTATACAGCCATAAAGAAGAATAAGAAAGTGCTTTATGGACAACATGGAACAATCTTCATGATACATTAAGTGAAAAAGCAAAGGGCAAAGTATACACTATTTTATATATATCATATATATATAATAGTGTATACACTATTTTAACATTTGATTTTTAAAAAATACATAAACCTATTTGCTTGTCTCTGCAGAGACTATTTCCAGAATTATACCCAAAGAAATAGTAACTTTGCCTCCAGCAGGAAAATTGGGTGGCTGGGGGACAAGGGTGAGAGGCAGTTTTTTTCACTATATGTACACCCTCTGTACTTTTTGGAGGTTCAACCATGTGAATGTGCTATTTTCTCTAAAATAAATAAAAGAAAAAATAACAATTAAAAGAAAATAACTATAAAGGAATCATCGCTTATGTCAAGGCCCTGGAATGCTAGATTATCCCGTTACTCTAATCCCTCCTACATATTTTTGCCAACTGACAAACACTTCTTAAACACAGCTTTGATTTCTTTATGCCCTGGATGCAAGAATGGATCCCTAAACACACCACAGCTGAGCTCACTCCTCCATAACTGGCCTCACGATGCCTAAGCACTATTATTTCTCACACTGGCTTCAGTTCCTCTCGCCTCCATCCCTTGGGCCGTGTGGTTTTCCTTCAGAATACACCACCTCCACCTGCTCTGTGTCCTCTGGCCCCTTTGAGATCACAGTTCCATCTCCTTAAGGTGGCCTACCTTACCAACTGGGCTACAATGGTCTCTCGCCTCTGTAAGTCCTATAGCCCTTCTGTATGCAGTACAAGTTCCTCTGCAAAACGCCTATCTCCCCACTCAGACTCTGTTGCTTTGAGCCAGGAATCTTCTCTTACACTTCTTTTCTATTTCCCACACCCATTAGTACTAGGCACAAAATCTGTCCTCATCTTTTCTCATAACGTTCTCATACGTTCCTATGGTGATTAGCCGTGCTGAACAACTCCCTGCAGCAGTCTGTGTACTCAGGACTCATTTCATCGTGCCTTTCCCTCTCCAGTTCAGACCCTTCCAGCATCCAAAGACCTCCCTCTGGAAGAACAGTTCGCCTGTCTTAGTATACTGAACAAAACCTTCCTGGATTCCCAAAGCAAAGGCTTTGTCCCAGTTCTGGGCACTGGAACCCACAGGCTCCACTCAAGACCCTTTCTGAGCAAGGTAGTGAGACAGGTAAGGAATGCAGAGTCAGTTCCCAGGCTCACACAAAGACACATCTCATTAAACATAGAGCCCTGAGGACAATCAGGTCAAAGCAAAGCAGGTATTTGACAGAGAAAAGGTCAGTAAGCTAAACAACTCAATTGACGAAACACAAATCTCTTGCCAGAATCTTCATTGACATCCCCCTCCCACTCGAGCAAATCCAAACCAAAGTTCTACGACCCACTTGGAAAGCCAATTGACCCAGAGATGAAGAGAAGATTCTTCTACTAGAACCAAGAGAACAATAATGAGCATTTTCCTAAACATTTCTAAAGCCTCACATTCTCTTGCCAACTATCTATTGCCGATATCTGGCAACTATCTCTTGCCAATAATAGGAATTGTTATTACTATTTTTTTTATTAATGATATATCCCAAACCAACATCTTCTTTCCCAAATAGAAGTGCTTGCTTACCTGTCCGTCTCTTAATTCTTTTTCATTATGGAAAGAGCAAGATTTTTCATTCATGACTCAAAATCATTTGTTCCAGTGAGCTTTGACCTTGGGCTCAGAAAGGCGTTTAAAAATAAAGTCTGAGGTTAGAAGCTACGGGGGGAGCCAGAGATCCGACTGCTCTACCTTTGCCTTCCTTCTTGGTAGTCATTCAGACTAAGGGCAAGAAAACAGTCCCTTTGTGCCATCACCAGCATGTAGGAGGTTTCTGCAAGTACTGAAAGAAGTCCCTGAGGTCTCTGAAGCCTCAGCCCTGCAAAAAAAAAAACAAAAAAACAAAAACTGGTTTCATCATTCAGTTATGCCTCTGTTGAGAAAAATTGTCTTTAAAAATCTTTAAGCAGGGGCCTTCCCCGTGGCCGAGTGGTTAAGTTCGTGCGCTCTGCTTTGGCGGCCCAGGGTTTCGCCCGTTTGGATCCTGGGCACAGACATGGCACTGCTCATCAGGCCATGCTGAGGTGGCATCCCACATGCCACAACTAGAAGGGCCGACAATTAAAAATATACAACTGTGTACCGGGGGCTTTGGGGAGAAAAAGGAGAAATAAAATCTTAAAAAAAAATCTTTAAGCAGCTGTAAATTTATTCTTAATAAATAAGTAGCTTAAGCAAATGCCTACCTCTTACTACTCATGCCATTGGATGGAAAGAAGGGATGCTTCAGGAGTCTGGGGGCTGGGTTCTCAGTGTCCAGAAGGCAGGAGCACTACTGTAGGGGGTGGGGTCCATTTCTGATAATGAAGTTACTGGGATCTGGGGCAGCTCATGAAAGGGATGATAGGTGGCACCTTGGCTGGTGGTCTTGGCTGAAGTGCTTAGGCTTTGCTTAGGTCTCTGACACAGGTTGGGTATGGGGGCGCTTCTAATACTAGACTTGGGCCTGTGATGGTAGAAACTCAAAAGCAACACAATGCCTACTCTTCCTCAGTTATCACCAATATTGTACACGGGGCAGCTACCTAGACAGTTTGGCTACCTCGAAGTCTTTCATCTCAAGTTGTCCACTTCAGGGAAAGGGCTAGACAAGCCCATACCTCCTCATGTCATCTGGGGCCTCAGCATCTACTTCTGTTTTCGTTCCCTCCTCTTTGACCTCCATGACAGCCTGTGACAAAACACTCCCACATGACCCAACCTTGGGAAGATGACAGGCTGGGATAAGAACAGCAATCTCAGGAGGGCTCTTCTGTTACTGTGTATGAAATGAATCAAGCAGGGTAGAAGCATGACTCCCTTACACACCTGCTAGTGCCTCCGTTCTGGGTGGAGCACTGCTGGGGGCTTCAATAGGCACAGTTACTACCTGAGTCAGAGAAAGAACAGAGCAAAAAACTCCGTCAAGCAAGCAAGTACCCGAAGTTACTTCATAACTCCTACCAATACTAGGCAAGTTTCTTGTAGTTGGGCCTGACAAAACGGCCTTCCTATAAAGACGGATCCTTTCCAAATCCAGCCTTTAGGGTGCAACCACTTTAGGCAAGGAGCTACATTAAGGGGTATGATTTTCCAACAGTTTGCTGGAGCTTAAACTCTCTGAATAGGTATTTAATTTAGAAACCGGGTCAATAAATACAAAGGTGCACATAGGTATAACGGTCCTTCTCTGATCCTTTGATCAAGCCCGTGGCTGGGCGGCTCCCGGTCCTCTCACAGCGCCCTCAGGCGGGGGCGGGGGGTGTTGCCATGGGAACCCAGCCAGTGGCAACCAGGCCCCCGCCCCAGGCAACGGCATCGCAGGGGGGCGCCGCGGACAAAACTACTGGGCAGTTTCGGGGGCATGGGGCCGGGCGCTCGCCGGCTGTGACGCGCAGGTCTCAGTAGAGATCTCCATCCCGACACCCAGCCAGCCAGGGGCTGGGTGGGGATTCGGAAAGAAGCTCTCTCACTGCCTGCTGGGGGAAACCGAGGAAAGCAACTTGCCTCATGTCATTCCGCGAGTCTACGCAGAGCGCGGAGCAGAACCCGGCCCTCCTATCTCCCAGTCGGGATTCTCTCTCTGTCCTGCAACGCTCAGCCTTGTCTCGCCCCAGGGCGACCATTTCCTCCCCACATGCCTCTTCCTCAGCGCCCAGGCGACGCCGGACGCGTTCCCAGGGTTACTACAGCTTCCCGGACCCACTTCCCGCTCCCCGCCGGACCACCTCCGCGCATGCGCACAGCGCCGCCCGCGCAGCCTCCTACCGGCCGAGAGAGCTACCCCTCCCCGCAGGCAATGGAAACTTCACACTGCAGCCGAAATACGGCGAGCAGAGAGGGTCAATCTGCGCCGGAGTCTTGGCTTCTGGCCAAAAAGACTGTGGCTACTGGGCAGCGGCAGCTGGCTCTGCCCCTGGGCTGGGCAGTACAAATTGACAGCGGCCTCGGAGGCTGGGCGCAGTCGGAGCGGATCCGCTTCTCGATCCGCCGCTCCGGCCGGCGCCATGGGGCTTTCGCTGCTGCTGCTGGCCGCGCTACTGCTGGCGGTCCTCTTCAAAGTTTACCTGGGGCTCTTCGCGCGCAGCTCCCCGAACCCCTTCTCTGAGGACGTCAGGCGGCCAGCCGCGCCCCTGGTGACCGACAGGGAGGCCAGGAAGAAGGTTCTCAAGCAAAGTAAGCGGGAAGGGACCCTGGCGTCCGAGGCTGCGCTGGGACATCCTCGCGGGTTTGCGTTCCCAGTCCGGCAGGGCGAGCCCCTGCCGACTTGAGCCTCAGTTTCCCCATATGTAAAGGGTTGGTGCCAGCCCTGGTGGTCTGGTGTTTACGATTCGGCGCTCTCCCCGCCGTGGCTTGGGTTCGGTTCCCAGTCAGGGAACCACATCATCCGTCTGTCGCTTGTCATACTGTGGTGGCTAAGTGTTGCCGTGATGCTGAAAGCTGTTCCACTGGTATTTCAAATACCAGCAGGATCACCTGTGATGGACAGGTTTCATTCAGCAGAGCTTCCAGACTAGACGGACTAGGAAGGAAGATAGGCCCTGGCCACCCACTTCCGAAAAATGGCCATGAAAACCCTATGAATTGAGCAGAACACTGTCTGATACAGCGTCGGAAGGTGAGAGGATGGCACACAAGGACCCAGCAGGGCTCAGGGCTCTAGGAGTTAGAATTGACTCCAGGGCACTAACAACAGAGTGCTGGGAGGACCTCCTTGCACATGGAGGCGCTCTGCCTTAGTGTCTGCGGCCGGCAGCGGCAGGTGAAAGCCTTCGCCTGGGCAGACCTTGGAAATGGTGGCTTCACAAGTGCTGGCCCCGTCCTCCTCATGCCAAGGTCTTGGCAAAGCCGAGTCCAGGCTCTGCCACTTATTATGGGTGTGGCCCACAGGATAGATAAGAAGAGACCTTTCCCTCAGTTGGCTCTAGGACCTTAACTTTTTCACTTACCCTCCCCACTGCGTTCAGGGTTCAGAGAGGCTGCACAGAAATGTCTTCCAACGTGTGGAGGAAATTGCATTTTGCCCATCAAGTGATTTGACTGTTTATGCCTGGTCCCAACTCATACGGTTGAACCTTGGTTCTAAAACTTTGGGAGAGGCTCAACAGGGTGCCTCAGGCTGAGAGTCGCTCTTGCACTGTCATCTTTAAAACTTATTTTGGGGTTCCTTCTAAGGTGTTTTTTTTTTTGAGGAAGATCAGCCCTGAGCTAACATCTGCTGCCAATCCTCCTCTTTTTGCTGAGGAAGGCTGGCCCTGAGCTAACATCCGTGCCATCTTCCTCTACTTTGTATGTGGGACACCTACCACAGCATAGCTTGATAAGCGGTGCCGTGTCTGCACCTGGGATCTGAACTGCACCTGGGATCTGAACTGGTGAACCCCGGCCACTGAAGGGGAATCGCGAACTTAACTGCTACGCCACTTGGCCGGCCCCTCTTCTAAGGTTTTAAAGAAAGAGTTCTCCTGCTTTGAAAAAAAAAATTGCATCCCCTGTTGGATCTCCAGGGTCCCTCTCACTTATAAATTTTAGAATTCTGTGTGACATTTCTTGCTACACAGTTCGAGATGATACTATTCTAAGTGAAAGGAGCATTAGTCTGAACTTCTGAGATCAAAGTTTTAGCTTGCACTCTGACATTAATTTATTGCATAGCCATTGGCAAGTCACTCCACTTATCTGAGTTGGTCTAAAAATGAGATGACTAGTTCCACTGTATTTCAAACCAGGTTACGATCTATTAGTGAGTGGGTCATGAAATCAATTTAGTGGGTTGCAGTTAGAATAGAATGCAGTAGAATAGAAAATATCAGAGTGCATCATACATAGTTTTGGTAAGTATTGTGAAACTTCTGTTTCAAGTATTTATGTTATATATTTACATATATTCTGATGTAAAATGTATTTTTCACCGTCGGGCTTTCTAAAAACAATTGAAAAGTTAAGTTTACTAAGTTCTCTTGCAGCTTGAAAAATTCCAAATCTCAGTTCTTCGGGAGTGATCTTGAAAGAACAGATTTTGTGTTGGAAGTACCTGTATAGCACCATGTGCTGTCTAGTTTGTCTTGTGTAGATGCTGCCCCCTTAGCCCTGCCTCCAGACTTTTGCAATGTGAGGGGATGGTGCTGTGATTTCTCAGCTCTGTCCTACCCAAGCCTCTGCATCAGGATCTTGAAGAACCAGTCATATGACCAGGCTGCTCCACTGGCGCCTACAGACCCTGTATTTTCCAAAGATAACTGGCTTATTAATGGATAGTTCCCTGAGCCAGCAGCCTGACCCATGACACTCTCCTCCATCCTCCACCTCCTTGTTTTCTTTCTTCCCTATCTCTCTCTCTGGCTCTCGCTCTCGCTGCTTAGGTTTCTCAGCCTGTACTGTTGTCAGCTTTCTGTTTTTGTTCCTATAGTAGTTTACTGATTCCTGCTTTCTTTGAAAATATGGAAAATCCCTAGGAACATAGTGGCTTTGGCTAAATCCATTCAGATCAAACCAGACCACTTTGATCTGCCTGGCTATTCCTGAGTATTTCCCGGTAAAATGTTTGAGATAGATTAGTCAGGAGCTCCAAACTGCTCTAGACTTTTCTTACATTGTAGGAAGACTAGAGAAGTCTTCCTTGGTTTCCATATCTTTGCTCTTTTGCTGCCCCTGCCTGAGAAGCCCACCCTCCATCTCTTCTGTCTGCTGCAGCTTTCTCAGCCAGCCGAGTGCCAGAGAAACTGGATGTGGTGGTGATTGGCAGTGGCTTTGGGGGCCTGGCTGCAGCTGCAATTCTGGCCAAAGCTGGCAAGCGAGTTCTGGTGCTGGAACAACATACCAAGGCAGGGGGCTGTTGTCATACCTTTGGACAGGATGGCCTTGAATTTGACACAGGTAAGGCTTTTCCGGAGAAGGGGTGGGAGCATGGCTGTATCTTCAGGAGGGTTAGAGCAGCCGTTGCGGGATGATCCTGGGCACTTCTGTTGTTTTGGAGGCCCCACCTTCTCTCTGGACACTGTTTTCCTTGTCTGACAGCCATACCCGCTGGGAGCTGCACTGGGCAAGGATTTGGTGGTTTCTGCTGAAACGCCTCCCTACAGAAAGGGTGGGCGGCCCCCTCTGGGTGTGGACTCGGCCTTGCAAGACAACATTTTCTACCTTGCTTCCTGGTCCACCTTCCCAGGTCTGAATCCCCTTGTCCCTATGACACTTTGTTTTTCTGTCTCCCGACAGGAATCCATTATGTTGGGTGCATGGAGGAGGGCAGCCCTGGCCGTTTTATACTTGACCAGATCACTGAGGGGCAGCTGGACTGGGCTGCCTTGTCCTCTCCCTTTGACATCATGGTACTAGAAGGGCCCAGTGGCCAAAAGGAGTTCCCCATGTACAAGGGGAAGAAAGCCTACATTCAGGGCCTCAAGGAGAAGTTTCCCCAGGAAGAAGCTGCCATTAACAAGTATATGAAGCTGGTTCAGGTAACATGGACATGCTGAGGACCCTCTTTTTGTTTTCGACAAGGCTGACCTTCATTAGTGGAGTGGCTGGTCGGGGAGGCAGGAAGGGAGGACTGGTCATGTCTGTCCTGAACTCAGGTCCCACCTGCGTTGGCCTCTGCCCAGCTGGGCCCTGTGTCTCTGGAGCCTGGGCTCAGCAGCTGCCACTCTCACTCTGGCCTCTGGGGGCGCCCTGCTGTTCTCCCTGACTAGGCTGGCTTCCATGTAATCAGATCACTACCCTTTTTTTGCTTCATCTGAGACCAGATGGGGATTTTTCAAAAGGAATTTGGGCAGGAAACTGAAAAGCAAAAAAAGGGACTCATCTGAATGTAGAATGGGAAAAATTCACAGAGTACAGATTTTTTAAAAATCCAAATTCAGCAAAGTTCAGGGATAAGTGTTGCTGGGCTCTCAGGCTGGTGCAGCCTATTGGAATGGTGATTCCGTCTCAGCGTTCTAGAGATGAAACCTGTTCCTCCCTGCTTGTTTTCTTCCCCAGATGGTGTCCAGAGGAGCCATTCATGCCGTCTTGTTGAAGATCATCCCTTTGCCTGTGGCTCAGTTCCTCAACAAGTGTGGGCTGCTCACCCGTTTCTCTCCGTTCCTTCGCGCATCCACGCAGAGCCTGGCTGAGGTCCTGCGGCAGCTGCCGGCCTCCCCGGAGCTCCAGGCAGTGCTCAGCTACATCTTCCCCACTTACGGTGGGTACTGGCCTTGGGCCGTGGGCGGCTCCTGGAGGTGGAGGTGCTGCCCTTCTGGCTCTCTGCCTTTCTTCTTGAACCTGCTTGGCTGATTGAAATGGAGAAGTATAAACACCAGGCCTTCTGGAGCTTGTGGATGAGAAGTTGGTCCACCTATCTGCTGGACTCCCTGGTAGAAATTCCCTTCATCCACACCCTGGATGATTTTTCTTTTCAACCAACACTGCCCTTCCTGGTCTTGGCAGCATGGCAGTTTGCAGGGAAGACATTCTACTGGCCCCAAGATTTGCAAGGTACCCCATGTTCAGATGGAAACAGGCCCTCTGGCTCCCCTGAGCCCTGAGGATCATCTGGATCCTGGGATGGATGGACTCAGGCTGTGTATCATCTGAGAGGAATCCGTGTTCGTCTCTGAATGGTGTTCCTGCCTGCTCTTGCCTCATCACCGCTTCCTGTCTTCTGTAGGTGTGACCCCCAGCCACAGCACCTTTTCCATGCATGCTCTGCTGGTTGAGCACTACATAGAAGGGGCATTTTATCCCCGAGGGGGTTCCAGTGAAATCGCCTTCCACACCATCCCTGTGATTCAGCGGGCCGGGGGCGCCGTCCTGACGAGGGCCCCTGTGCAGAGTGTGTTGCTGGACTCAGCTGGGAAAGCCTGTGGTGAGAGCCCTGCATCATGCTCCCTGGGCCCTAGGCTTGGGTGAAGGTGAGACCTGGGGAACAGAGAAAAGAAAGCACCAAGGGAGAAGTGTAGAAGAACTGCCCTCTTCTTGGGGTTAAAGGCTGGACTCTGTCCCAGAGAAGGGGCTCAAGGAAGAGAGATTAGTCTGGAGGTAAAAAAGACGCAGGAAGGATAAAGGATTGTGCGGTACCCAAAGAACAGTATTTAATCACTTATTCAATAGATAAAAATAGTTATCCAGTAATCCGTGCCCTCCTTGAGTGAAGGGGCTGTGTCTTTTTGATGTTTATGTCTATAGATCTTTGCACATAATAGGCTCAGTGAATGTTTGTTCAGTGACTGATGGAATGAATGAGTAACCCGGGCACTCCATAGGGCAGTGTGGAGGCCAGCAGGATGCCCTGCCCTCAATCTGTAAACGGCAGAGTGGGGCCTAGAATCTCTTTATCCAAGCTCAGGTCTTTGCTGTTATCTGCACAGAGAGTCAGAATCCCATTATGGATGGACTCTATGAGGAGAGGTCTATGCAAGGAAGGATTCTGGTATGTAGAACAGGCCATCCATGACTAGGGGGTGCTTTAAAGAAGCATCAGAGGAGGGGACAGAGAGAGGCCTGAGGAAAACAGGGCTGGTATGATGGTGAATTCACCAAAGGAAGCTTTCAAGGAGGAGGTGTTGAGTGGGTGGCCCACTGCCCCCCAAAAAACAATGGAAAATAGGTCATCAGCCATCTCTGAGTACACGTTTGCAGAAGAGACTAGGAAGTTGCTGGGTGGTAAGAGAAAGGTGGCTGTCAGTTGTGTGAGTTTTCTCTGATGTCCATGAGCAAGTTCTCCTTCCAGCCCAAAGGGGTACATGAAGCCAGGTGGATTTATCAGTGCGATTAAATTCAATTCAGAATATATTGATTTGTGTTTTTCATGTGCTAGGCAATGAAAGATGGAGATAAAAGGATAAGTTAGTCCCAATCTCTTAAGAAGTTTCTAGTCTTATAGGGAAGATCACTGGGATATAATGTAAGTGCCACATAGAGGCACATACTAAGGATGGGAGGTGATGTAGGGGATGGTGGAACAGGGGAGGCCTCAAGGGAGGGCAGAGGTGCTTGAGCCATGTCATAAAGGGGGAGAAGAAGCTAGGTGGGGGAAACAGAATGTAAAAATGCATTGAGGTTTGAAAAAGCCGAGTATTTTTAGGCCTCTGAAAATGCTAGGTTGAACCATAAGAAACTGACATTTTTATAAGTCAAAAATGGTTGAATAGCAGCTGTTTCATATGGTTCTACCTAATAGTTTAGTGAGAGTGGCCAGAGATGAGGCTGGACGCACAGACGGGATCAAATCGTGGAAGGCTGACACAAGACTTTGGAGTTTCTCTTCTAGAGGTTGAGGTGACACGGGAAGGTTTTAAAGGGAGTATTTTGGAAATAGAACTCTAGTGGCAGTGAAGAAGCCTTTGATTCCAATGGGCTTCAGCTTATGAGCTTTGTCCAGGTTAGTGTGGAGGTGGTTGGGTCTGGCTAAAGAAAAGAGTGCCCACACAGGGTGGGGAGAGAGTGAGGGAGGGTGAGCGCCGAGCAACTGGGGGAAAAGCTGAGAGGGCCTAAGGATGCTTCACTGACTTTGCAGTTTTCTGGGAGGCTGCATGCCTGGCCCCATGTGGGCTGGATGGCCAGGTCTGAGAAAACAAAGGGTAGGCTGGGAGAGACCTGTGCAGGATATGGGCCTTTCTCTTCCTCCTGGAGTGCACAGAACCTCAGCCGCACTCTTGCGCCTGCAGGTGTCAGTGTGAAGACGAATCGGGAGCTGGTGAACATCTGCTGCCCCATCGTCATCTCCAGCGCAGGACTGTTCAATACCTATAAGTACTTGTTGCCGGAGAAGGCCCGCTGTCTGCCAGGTGAGACTGGGCTGCATCGCCCTCTTCCCCAGCACTGCCCCTCTGGAGCCAGGCTGCTCAGCCTGCCTGATGCTTTCCCCAGGGTCGTGGCTGCCCTTTGACCGTCCAGTCTCTAACATCCATTCCCAGCAAAGCCTCTGTGTTTAGGGGTTGAGAAACAACTTCCTTTGTATCATGTCATCCCCGCCCTTTGGTCCTTCTCTCTCGTTTCGTTCTTGGCCTCTTTATCCCTTTCCCCTTGCAACCTCAATCACTCTTCCCTTGCCTCCTTTATGTTTCCATTCCAGTTGCCATTTCCAGTTTCCTTAGATCTTAGATCATTTTTCTCATAGTTAATGACGGTGGGTAGAGTCGGAAGATTTCTTGGATTTTCACTGTTTGTGGTATGAATCCTGCTTCTGGCCTTACTTTCTCACTTGTTTTGAGTGGGGCAGACTGGTCTGACATTTTCGGTAAAGGAGGCTAAAGGCTGGTGTGGAGAAGAAAAACTTGATGTAATTGTTGTGTGCCCTATTTGGGACCCAAGGTCCTATTTTCTGCCTCTTTCAGAAAGCGACTCCTTACTGGGGCTGAGGCTACAGGAGTACTTTTCTGACTTTCTTCTGTTCCTTGAGCCCTGTGCTCAAAATCTGGGACCTACACAGGAATAAACCTCAATCCAGTCCTCTCCCCTAATAGGCTGTGTCCAACCATAAAAGCCTGGTTTTGTGAAGAGGGGAGGTAGGCATGTTTATGGTGTGTCCTTGGTGAGTCTGTTTGAGAGGCTTTACTTCTGTCGTTGCACTTGATCCTCAGAGCTGCCTGGGAGAGAGAGCCCGCCATCCTAATGTTTATGGCTGGGGAAGCTGAAGCCCGTAGAGGGCAAGTAATTTCCCAAGGCCACCGAGCTGAAAGTGGCAAAGCTGAGATGAGAACACTGGTGCGTCTGACTCAGAAGCCTGGGCTCTCAGCCTGCTTGGGGCTGAGAAGTGTGAGGCTTCCAGAGAAAAGGCCTCACTAAAAGTTTTAGGGGCAGGAGAGCAGGTCAGCCCACAAAGAACAAAATGGCTGAGCCAAAGTTAGGTGAGAGGTTACCGTTTTGAAATAGACTTTAGAATATCATGTAACCAGAAGCTACTGGTGTGATGTGAGGAAAAGAGGCTGGCTGGCTGAGAGGGGACCAATAATCCAGGAGGGTGAGAGAGAGGGGTCGAGATAGAGGCCTCTGGCTGGGGTGGGAGGTGGAGAGAAGGGAGCAGCTCAAGATGTGGTTGGGATGGAGACCATGGACTTCAGGGGTGTGCGGTGGAGGAGCCCAGAGAGCAGTGGGAAGGAGCTCTCCACCTCAGAGGGTGACCCTGGGGCTGCTCTTTGAGGAGCAGGGGAAGGTGGGCAGCAGAGTGGGTTTGGTGGAAAAGTGAGGTCTTAGATTTCCTTGTTGGGGAGAGGGTAGGGTGGCCGCTGTGATTGTCTCTAAGGTATAAGATGTGTATTGCCAAAAACCAGCCTTCTCATTCCTTTGCCTCACTTAGCTGGGCCCCAGCCAGCGTGTGCTGCCGGCTGAGGCCTCCGCTCTCAGGCTGGGTGAGCAGAGTAGGGTGAGGCAGAGACAGCTGCATGACAGGGCAGTGGGGCAGGGCTGGGCGGGCCAACAGACTTTGCCTTTTATACTTCCTGCCTCCCTGTCTCTCAGGACCTCTGAACCTTGACACTGTCCTCTGACAGGTCCCAGTGTCCCACCCAGGCCTGCCTTCTCTCCAGGCAGCCATGCTACAGAGTTACCTGTTTAGATTGTCCTCCCTTCACTGTCCAGTTATAGCTTTCACTGCTCTTATGTATCTTAGCTCTGAAAACAGTCTAATGGCAGCAGCCCCCACCTGGCTGAAGGACGATTGCCCCCTGGGGTGGGGAGTTGGATGTTGCCCCAGATGAATCCCAGTTTGAGAACATTCCAGGCAGTGGCAGCGATGCTGCTTAGCTCAGAGACCCCAGGTGCTGGGACTCCTTTGTTTCCAGCTGTCTGGGGTAGAGATTCTCATAGGTCTCTCTACCTCTCAGAGATGGGAACCAGATATCTGGTGGCCTCTGAGACAGGCAGTGCCAGTTGGGCTTGAGGGTGGAGGTACGGTGGTCAGGCAGAGGGAGCCTTTGTGAATAGGAGCGCCTTTCTCAATTCCACTGCTGAGCCTTAAAGAGGTTACTGGGGATGGTTTGGAGAGGAAGTTGTATGAGTGGGGAAGACTGGTCTGACAATATCAGTAAGGGAAGCTAAGGCTGGCACGGAGAAGAAAAGTTGACATAATTGTTGGGTGTCTTGTTCGGGACCCAAGGTTATATTTTTCTGCCAATTATACTGTTCCTGGACCCCTTCCTTCTAGCTGGGGAAAGGGAAAGGAGGGGCTGGGTGAAGGTAGTTGTTCTAAGGGGCCTCTGAAGACCGAGGGGGATTTACTCCCTGGCCCCTGGTTCTCTCCATCCCTACCCCACCGGAGAGGGAGTGCCAGCAGTGTGATTGCCCCTGGATTCCAGGAGCAGGTGATAAGGTGCTCCTGCAACTCAGGGTAGTCCACTGCTCCTTATTGCAACTGGGGAACTCCACATTCCCCTTCCCTCCTCAGTGTGCTCCTGTAGCTGGGTGTCTGTAAATCTTACGCCTGTTGTCTTCCTGTGGTTGTGATAACGCCCTCTTTCACTCTCAAAAGTGGCCTGTTTTGGATGATAGATTCTATGGTCACCCTGCCAGAGCGCTCCATTCTTTGCAGCTTCCATGAGGACAGCCGGCTTCTGTCAGGACAGCCGGCTTCTGTCAGGAAAGCCTCTTCTCCAGTAGGCAGGCGTCATCCGTGATTCCTTGTAGTATTCCCAGGGTCCAGCAGAGGGCTCCGTACCTGTTCAGTCCTCAACAAAGATTTGTTAAATGAAGGAAGTAGCTAGCAGCCAGTGGCTGAGTTATCCCTCAAGCAGGTGCTGGAGGTGGTCCTGGGAATGGGAACAAAGGATAAGGATTTGTAAGAGCAAAATTTCTGGAAAACTGGTCTGAGGTCATCTGTTGAGAGGTGGGGACACCCAGCTGCATAGGTCTGGGGGACATTAGAGCCCTCACGGTGGCTGTTGCCTTCCTCCCTGGTGCTGTTCTTGCCTTCTCCCCCAGCTGCCAGGTGCCAGTAATGCTGTTCACATTTGTTCATCCGCACTGCTTACCATTTCCAGGCCTTGTACTGACTGTACAGCACATTAGGAATTATGCATATTCATTCAATAGATGACTTGTACTGAAGTTAATACTGAAATCAAGGCTTATAGCAAACTACTGTTCACATGTGTGGTCTTTGTAGTGTGGAGCCCAGTCATTTGCTCGTAACAGAAAGACATTAAGGAGAAGATTGGAAGTAGTTAGCCTGCGACTGTCCTGCAGGCGCCGTGAGCCAGCTTAGGGAGGCTGGGCATCACCTGCTTCTAAAGGTGCCTAGAGCAGCAGCGGGTGGAGGTGGAAGACCAGGAATCCGTTGTGTCCTTCACAGGCAGGAGACAGAAGAGCAGGCCTCTGCCAAGTCAGCGTTGAATAAGGGTTGTAAAATGGCCCAGGGCGCTGGGCTGGGGCCCAGAGTGAGCAGGCATGGAGCAGGGAGTGGCCATCTCTGGCCGCAGTTCACAAACCTTCACCAACTCTCTTTGGCAGGTGTGAAGCAGCAGCTGGAGATGGTGCGGCCCAGCTTGAGCATGATCTCTGTTTTCATCTGCCTACGAGGCACCAAGAAGGACTTGGGTCTGCAGACCACCAACTACTATGTTTATTTTGACACAGACATGGACAAGGCGTAAGGGATGTGTGTGCATGTCGGGGGAGAGGGTGTCAGCATGAGCTCACAGGGCCCTTTCCTCCTCCCTTGATGCTGGGGAATAAGCAGCAGGATGTGGACTGGGAGGAAGTGGACAGGAATTCTCTCCTGGAAGGGCTTTTTCACACCTAGGCTGTGCTTCAGCTTCATCCCTGTGAGGGCTCCCTGGGGATATAATGTCCTTGGGGTGGTGCTGGTGGCCTGGAGATTGACAGCCATACTCCTCTCCCCCCCAGGATGGAGCACTATTACTCTCTGCCCAGGGAAAAGGCCGCAGCACACTTGCCCTTTCTCTTCATTTCTTCCTCATCAGCCAAGGACTCGACTTGGGAGGACCGATTCCCAGGTGGGGTTAAGTTCTCCGGGGGGGGGGGGGGGGGAGGTGGGTGTGGTTAGGGTGGGGAAGCGGCCGGGCAGTAGTAACGCTGGCTCTGCATCCCCAGACCGGTCCACAATGATCGTGTTGATACCCAGCTCCTATGCGTGGTTTGAGGAGTGGCGGGAGGAGCCAAAGGGGAAGCGGAGCAGTGACTATGAGACCCTCAAAAATTCCTTTGTGGAAGCCTCTCTGTCAGTTGTCATGAAGCTGTTCCCACAGCTGGAGGGAAAGGTAGGAGGGTAGACCTCCTATGTGGTTGTGGTGACAGACCTCTTGGTGCCATTTCTACCCTTTCTTTGGGGCACAGGGACAAAGGCCTGAGATAACTGAGCTCCAGAGAAGGACAGGGAACCCTTGTCCCAGGCCGTCAGCTCATTCAAGGAGAACAGAAAAGGATGAGACGAGGGGCTGGCCCAGTGGCATAGTCATTAAGTTCATGTCTTCCACTTCAGTGGCCCAGGGTTCGCTGGTTCGGATCCTCAGGGTAGACCTGCACACCGCTCATCAAGCCATGCTGTGGCAGCATCCCACATACAAAAAATAGAGGAAGGGGCTGGCCCCATGGCCGAGTGGTTAAGTTCGCGCACTCCGCTGCAGGCGGCCCAGTGTTTCGTTGGTTCGAATCCTGGGCGCGGACATGGCACTGCTCGTGAAACCACGCTGAGGCAGCGTCCCACATGCCACAACTAGAAGGACCCACAACGAAGAATATACAACTATGTACTGGGGGGCTTTGGGGAGAAAAAAGAAAAAATAAAAAAAATCTTTAAAAAAAAAAAATAGAGGAAGATTGCCACAGATGTTAGCTTAGCGACAATCTTCCCCAAGCAAGCAAGAGGAAGATTGGTAACAGATATTAGCTGAGGGCCAGTATTCCTCACCAAAAAAAAAAAAAGAAAAAGAAAAGGAAGAGACGAGGCTTTCACTAGGTCCCACTGCCTTTTTTGCCTCCTCAGGTGGACAAGGTGACTGGAGGATCCCCACTGACCACTCAGTTCTATCTGGCTGCTCCCCAGGGTGCCTGCTATGGGGCTGCCCATGACCTGGCTCGCCTGCAACCTCACGTGATGGCCTCCCTGAGGGCCCAAAGCCCCATCCCCAACCTCTACCTGACAGGTACACTGACTGCCCCATTTTTCCAGGACCTGAGACCCTGGGCCTCCCTGTCACCCAAAGTCCTCTGTTCCTGTCCTTAGGTCCTGCTTTCCCTTGCAGCCTCCCACACCCTGAGCTGGGTTGCCTCAGCAGGCTGTGGACCCTCGTCCTGATCTGAAGCCATCTCCAGGTGGCCCTAGCTTGGAGGAATGAACACAAGAACCCTTGCTCTCCCCTCTCCCCAACTTGGGGGATGCTCATGGGCCTCTGCTCTTGTCTCCTAGGCCAGGATATCTTCACCTGTGGGTTGATGGGGACCCTGCAAGGGGCCCTGCTGTGCAGCAGCGCCATCCTGAAGCGGAACCTGTACTCAGACCTTAAGAAGCTTGGCTCAAGGATCCAGGCACAGAAGAAGAAGAATTAGCTTGGTCAGGGATGAGTCAGAGGAATTTTGCCAGGGCTGTGGCATAGCCCAACTTACCCAGTGATAACGTCTTTCTGCATTAGTTCCTTGCTCACGTGAAGCGCTCTTAATTTGTTTTTGATTTGCGAATACAGGTCTGACACACAAGTCTAGCATAGATCAGTTCTTAAACTGTAGCTCTTTCAGCTGAAGCAGGTGATGATCTTTCATACCCTTTATAACATACTATTCTTACTGAAAGGCCCATGTGGGCTATGATTTAGACAGCCATAATGTTTCATTGAGCAGTGCTCTGCACCCCACACCCATACCTCCTAACTCTGAACAATCAAACTGAAAGTTCTTTTGGTCAGGTGGTTAGAAGCCCTGAAAGTGTTGGTCAGCTGAAGCAGGTTGGTCCAGCTGTCCCAAGGCTTCTCCTCTCAGTCACTCTTAATACTGCGCTGCAGGCCTTCTACACCGTTGAGGGAAGAGGGTGCCTAATGAGGTTTTTAGTCAACACCTGGGCAAGGTGTTGGTCGCAGTTCCACAGGTTTAGAGGCCTCCAGATCCCATTTTTGCTGATTCCAATGGCTCTTTCAGAGAGTGGGGAAACACCTGTGATAGGTTCAGTGTGGTCATGGGGGCTGGGGGTAACGACAAGACATATTAGTTAGTGAGGTGTATGTTAGAAAATCGTATCCAGTTTGTATGCAGCCAGGCCCCTAGGTTCATCTTCCTTATGATTGGGGTGACATTGGGTTCTCATCGTGCCAGCATCAAGATACTCTCATGGAGCTCAGTGCCTGAGCCTGAAGGCTTATTGTCCAAAAATATACAGTGAAGGGTGACGTTAGTAGTTAGGGGACAGGACAGGAAAGATGAGTTCACTGGGGTTGACGCAGGCTGAAAGCATTCCAGGTCAAGCCTACAGCAGAGGACAAGCACTGAGAGCAATGTATCATGACAAAGGGCCCAGCTACCTCCTAGACCTAGAATATGGTGCCCGGTAGGGAGGAAGAGCGGGATTGGAACAATGAAAGAACATGTGCAAAGTCCGGGAATGGCATTTCCAGTTTATTGGTACTTATATGGGGACTGCATGGGAAGGTGAATGAAGGCCGAAAGGTAAAAAAAAAAAAAAAAAGACCTTTCACTTATGTTAGGCCTTATTTCAGTTAATTTTAATGCAATGTTAATAAATTTAATGATTTTGTGGCTTTAATATTTGAAATTTATTTTGGTTTCTGTGCAGTGATACAAAACTTCATTGAGATGGCATTCACAGAAGCTCAGTAAAACATTACGTACTTAAAAATACTTATTAGACCAAAGAAGCTTTAAGAAAAATTAAGTAGTTAAATTACAAAAAGCTGAAAATATAAAACATTGCAAAACAGCAGCAATCTACTAATTGGGTAAACAAAAAAGAAGGGAAACAATTTCAACAATCAATCATTTATTTAACACAACAGACTTCTGAATTAAGGGAATATCTTCCAAGAGTGTGAGGAGGCTGGCTTTGCTAACAGTGTGGGACACTACACAGCCCCCGCAGCTTTACAGAGGAGTTTCTAAGTTGGGACATTTAGGAAATTCACATGCGACTTGTGGAACTAGCTGAGGTGGGATTCAGGCTTGGCTCTGGATCTACCGTTAAATTAAACCTGAAAATCTCTTCCCAGGATTCTTACGTAAGCAGGGCAAGACCAAACGCAACGTTCCCAGCAACAGTTTTCAGAAAACAGCTGGCAGAACTGCAGGGTCTGGTGTAGAGCAGACTCTCCTCCCTGTTCCAATGATTCAGAACATGTGCAAAGCGTGCTAGCTTTCATCACACGTGCAGCATTATGTATCAAGTTACCCTGTAAAAGTAAGGGGCAGGCTTCCTTTTTTGATTTAAATGACATGAAATGGAGAAGAAAATGAGAATCACTATCAGGGGAATTTTAGAGGTTTAGGATTCGATCACCAAATATTTCATTAAAAGCCATCATGGGAAAAGAAATGCCAGAGTATATATAGCTAGTTGTCAGGCCTTTCTGAGTTGTTCTTAGCCTTTCCAGATAGACTGGCCCCCACTCCACCAGACTTTTGAAATAATTCTACTCAGTAACCTGTAGCAGGAGAACAAGCCCTTCTACTACCTGCCGTGACTGAAGCACAGACTCCTAACAGAAATCACCCTTCAACCAACAGCCAGTGGCAGGAAAGGAAGCACACAGCCGTCTGGATAGGGATGCCTCTCCTGGCTCCCTGTGCTGCTTTGCCCGCGCCCCACCCCCAGCTTAAGCGATGCCTCAGCCAGCTTCTAATAATCTATTTTCAAAAAGGCAACTACCCAGAAAACAAGTTTTCCTTTGGTGTGAGATTTCCTTCAGTGCAATTTCTAAAGCGAAACAAATTCTGTTGTATTCTTTCACCACAGGAAATGATACTTCTCAGAGGCTCAGAGAGTGGAGCTGTGTGGTCTCCACAATACTTATGTGTCCACTTGGTGCCAACCCTCTTGGTTCCTGAAACCAACCTTTCTGCTCTCTTTACAACCAAAATCCATCAATAAGGGACAGCAAACACACGCCACAAAGAGCCATGTGAGACCTCAGTTAAGTCACATCCAGATGTCCTGAAGAAAATGTCTCCTTTGCAAGAAAAAATTGACTCCTGAGGTACGTAGGGACGTCACTCTGCTATGCAGATAAGGAGATGGTGCCAAGGGCGCTCCCACAAGTAGGTTTCTTGGGGAGGCCAGAGACGTCAGATCCTGACTGCTTGGTTTTGCTGAAGTTCCAAAACTTGTGATTGGCATTATTAAGAGCTATTAGAGTAGAATGGAAAGAGCCAATCATGTATGGTGGGGAAGTTAGGGAGGTACATGGGAAAACTTGAGCAGGGCCCTGAAGAAACAGATTTTTGGGAAGACAAGAGAAAGAAGGGAGAGCACCCTAACCAGAGAGCAACCATAGGAAGCCAGGGAATGGAGGAGGCACCGAGAACAGAGGCGCAGAGGACTAGATGGGCACCCAATGAGGAGCGTTTGGCTTGGCTAAGATGTAGAAACAAACAGGCAGGAAAGGACCAATCTGCAGAGTCCTGAATACTAAGAGCCTAGAAACTTGGTTCTCTAAGCCATGAGGGGTACAGACAGAAGTTTCAGATCAGGGCACATATTTAGGAAAGACCGATCCGGTCTCTTTATGCACATAAGAGAAGATGGACAGGAGGACCAATTAATGTGGCTCCTGAAAAAAAAATCTGGGAGAGAGGTGAAATGGTGGGTGGGTGGGTACAGGGAAGCAAGGAAAATGGAAAGATTGTACCTGGAGATATTAAAAAAATGGATGGGACGTTTGTGACAAGACAAAAATGGTGAAAGTTTGCAGTGTGGAGTTGAGATGATTATAGTGGGCAACTGAAAGGGGCAGCTTAACGGGTAGAAGAGAGAAATTCAGTTTTAGTGACAACAGGACAACCCAGCTGAGATATTCAGCACACGGCAGGACTGGGTTCTCTGGGAACTAGGCCAAGGTTAAAGACTTAGGCGTCACTCCCTCAGAGGATGAAGAATGGATGAATTTCTGAGGAGATTAAGTTGAGGGCCCTCTCCACCAGCACAGGATAAGGCAAAGGAGTTCTTAGAAGCCAGAACAGTTTGTCAGAGAACTCAAAAGAGAGGAATTTCAATTTGGATGGTCAATAGTGTCCAATTCTATCAAGGACAAGACTAAGCTCTGAGAACAAGCCAATGGATCTAGTGATCTGAACCTCTGGAAAAACACTATCAATAGAAAGACAGGGACCAAAGTGAGTTTGTACAGGTTATAAAGAAAATGAATAGCAAGGTAATGGAAGCGACACTTACTGGAGACGCTGAACACAGAATGAATACCAAATAGGATGGATAGGAGCAGGGGAAGTCTGGGCATGCAGGAAGGAAGAAGGAAAGATGCTAGTGCAGACAGGCACAAATAGAAGACATTAGAGAGGAGGGGGAAGGTAGGGAAAGGGAGACAGAAAAGGGAGTGAAATCACCCCCGTCTTAGGGAATGCTATGAGAGCCTGAGAGAAGATTCCTCAGGTTGGAAGAAAGTATTCTAAGACTGGTACACAGGTAGAAAGAATGAGGCCAAGAAGAGTATTCATTCATTCCTTATCTCCAAACATAGCTTACCTACAAAGAATGAAAATCTCAATTCAAAGCCATGGGCTGTTTTAAGCAAAGTGGAAAATAATATGACAAACAGGACAGTCCCTTCTTCAGACTTACTTCTTCAGCAGCACAGAGGTCATCACATTCCCCTCACTTCCCACATTCTTTGTATTTCCCTGAGATGAGCTATTTGATTTCAGTTTTTTTGTTGCAGGAAACTCTCTTTAGGCCCTCTATAATAGGGTAGCATGACTAGAACAGATTTACATAAAATTTCAAACAGCATGATCCAAGACACTACCCTCTGTTGCCCCAGGGCAACTCTCTGAATTTCTTAAATTTTAACAATCCCTGACGTGGGATGAAAGGCGAATTTTTACTAATTACTTTTGGCATTTTATATCAGATGAGAGGACCATTAACTAGATTAAGGTAAAACAGGGTACAGTTAGTTTCTAAATATGTCTATTTAGTCTATTTTAGGCAACAAAGGCAAAACAGAGTTTATAGGAAACTTGTTTCATAAAAGCCCTTTGAAAAAAATGCAGACCCAAACCAAAATCCTCCTAGATGTTTTCTTGCACGAAGCATGAACTTACCCTACTTCAAAGAGTTCCTATTACAATTGTGAGTAAGGAAGAACACAGTGTTTCACTGATTGTAACTATATTTTTAAAAATCTGCAACAGGATCAGTGGCTTTACAGCTTTACTCCCCCAATTCCCAAGTTCAGCTGTATGCTCAGGTCAACCAAATGGAAGTTGATTCACTTTGTCTTAAGTAATATGAAAATATCAGAAAAACATGAAGAACTCATACTAGACAGGTTGGACTTGCAGGCAATAAAGCACTTTTTTTAAGCTGCTGTTTTGGTTTGCTGCTGCAGCCTTTGAAGAGGATTCTGGGTTCAAACTAGCCCTCTGCCGTTCAGCAGTCACCATCTTCTCCATCTTTTGTAGGGCACATCCCCCCAAAGTAAGAGGGCTTGGTAGAAAAGCACCTCAACCTGCAAAGTTTTCTCGTGGGTCTGTGAACATAAATCGTGGCGAGTGCAAGGCTATTTTCAAGGGGTAACTTTACTACAGAGCCAAGGCCCAAGGGAGGGCGGTCAGCAGCAATAGCCTGCCCAGGGCTGGGATCTCCCTTTGGTCATAGCTGGGTTCCCACACGCTCCCTCTACTCACATTCATGGGGGGAAAGCATGGAAGACACCAGCATAAATAAAAGGAACACAGGAGTACAAGCTCACCAAAGTGCAGGTGCAAAACCCAAAGCAAACCCCCTGCCTCTGCCAGCCCGGACTCGTCACCAGAGCCTAGAGGAGGAGGTGTCCCTTAGCTCACAGTACTTTCCTCTTCATTTCTCTTGATTTAGACACAAATCAGCAGGGAGGACAGGTTCTCAAGAACAGAAAAATCAAATCTGAAACGAGAGCAATGCAATCCATTGGTAACATTCACCTTTTTCCAGAGGAATATACCTTATTGCTATGATTTTTGTAAAAAGAAAAAATCTTATAAAAGTTGTAGTTCAGAGAAAAAATTCAGAAATAAGACAAACTGACCCTCCACCACACAAACAGCAATTGATAACAGCACACAGTATTTTAAAAGTCAGTTTGAAATAAAACATACACTAGAAAGATACACACTTGGTGGAGGGAATATGGGAATCTTGACTTCTGCTTTGTACCATTGTGTATTGTTTTGAATTGTTTACATGTGCATTTTTTGTTTTGTTTTGTTTCGTTTAAAGATTTTATTTTTTTCCTTTTTCTCCCCAAAGCCCCCCAGTACATAGTTGTATATTCTTCGTTGTGGGTCCTTCTAGTTGTGGCATGTGGGATGTTGCCTCAGCGTGGTTTGATGAGCGGTGCCATGTCCACGCCCAGGATTCGAATGAACAAAACACTGGGCCGCCTGCAGTGGAGCGCACGAACTTAACCACTCGGCCACGGGGCCAGCCCCAAACATGTGCATTTTTTTTAATCACAAAAAATATTATAATGAAGTGGGGGGGAAAATCCTTAAAGTCAACTCCCTGGGAAGCTACTACACCAGAGCTAAATTACAAAACAGACCTACTGGGCTAGTTAGCAAAGATATCCTGAGCTGAGTGGCTTATTCTGGACCTGGTAGGAGCTGTACATGTGAATGGTGTTCCCCATAAGAAGTCTAGGGACAACTCGCAGTCAGGCCACCGACTACTTTTTACCAATGCCCTCCCTGTTGCTACACAGAAAGGGAAAGTAACGGTGCGTGCTGGCAGCAAGGCAGGAGGAGTGCAGTGTCCCACTTAGACAGGCTGCCTTTGGGGAGAACTCTACTCAGCTCCTGCTGCTGTGGGTGGAAGGAGGGCTCTGCTTTCTGGCAGAGGAATGGGTTGGCTGCACTTAGGAAATCTAGTCCACAGTGCTTAGCAGGGCTCATCTGGGGAGCAGGAGACCTAAATGTTTCTAGACTCGTCTGTTTTCAGGGAGTGTAGTCTAGTGTTTTGCTACCTAAAGTGTGGTTCCAGCAGCATTTAGCATCACCTGGGAACTTCCTAGAAATGTAAAAGCACAGGCTCCACCTCATACCTAGTGAATCAGATTTTGCTTTTATCACAATTCCCCTAGGGTGATTCATATGCCTATTAAAATTTGTGAAGCACTGGGGTAGTGGAAAAAGCACAGGACGGGAGCCTAGGGAGGTGCCTTCAGGTCTTGATTTTGCCACAAACTTGCAGCGGGAACTTAGTTCACACTTGTTTCTGGGCCTGAGTTTCCTTTTCAGGGTGGGAGCTGTTGTAGAGTCCCTGAAGGTTTCTTCTAGTTCTAATGCTATAGACATGTATATATAGATGCTTCTCCTTTGTGTCTGAAATGGGCAGGGGCAATGGCGGCAGCAGCAGCAGACTTAACTGCCACCACCATGCCAAGCCCACTGCTGGGCCCATCTGAGATTGCATTTCCCTCCCATGGACCCGGGTTTTCCTTCCTTACCTTCTGGTCCAAACGCTGGTAGTCACTGGCCTTTGGCCGGCGAGTGACTTTGGATCTTTTTCCTTCTAGGACAAAAGCAATAATCTGGGGAAAGGAAAAAGAAAATGATTAACAAGTGGCTCTATAATGACATATTTCAGCGTCTGAAATCAGAGGTAGTCACCTGGTAGTGCATTTGTTAATGACTCTGACAGTAAAGAGAGCAGTACACCCACAAGAGACCTAGTTAAATCACAACAATTTTAAGGAGGGCAGGGCCTAGTTATATCAGCATTCTTTATACTGCCAACGAGGCAATGACAGATGGAGGAAGACTGTTCTGAGCTCTAGCTTTTGGAGTCTGTGTGATTTCCTCCAGAGCACTCAATCAAAGGTCTGCCACTCCCTTCCCAGAGAGCTCCAAGCTAAGAATTTGGTTTTTTTTCAATCAGAAGCAATAATTATTCGTTAGCTGCAAATGTACTCTTTCACCCCACACTTTGCTTCACCTTAACCTCACCCTCTCAGTTCACATCTAAAGTTACTCTCTGTGATCAACTCTGGACGTAGAATAAGGAACGCACCATTTTTACTAAATGTCTTCCTTCATTCCTTGCAGCCATAAGCCTGACAGCCATCATGAATTGAACTCTCCAATTTTAACTAGGCTACAGAAGCTACTAAATTCTTAGGGTTCAATAGGAAATGTTATCATTTTGTCATTAGAGTGGTTGCTAAGAGACACAGGTATTACTTCACACCAAACCCTGCTAAAGAAGTAAAAGATGAGTGTATCTGTGCAATTTCTGGCCTTTCTTCTAATCGGAAACTCGAGTGACTGCAGAAGAGAGTCCCTGGGCTCTTGGCTGTTGATGTCGAAGACTACGTAAGTGAAACCGTTCTTTCTGTTGCTGCAAATGGAAGATAAAAGCTTGGGAAAGGAAGCTAAAAACGAAGCACCACCTTAAGAGTTGAAACGGGAAGATAAGTGCTCTAACAACTTCCAAACTGTCAGGTACTCAGGTCCTGAGGCTGTGAAGGATCTAAGTTAAAGGTTTTAGGAGGAGATCGCAATTCAGGTCCGATCATAATAATGTCCTAACTTGACACCTAAAACAGCAGCAGAGGGCACTTAGAGGAAACAGACCTGAAAATAAACGAAATCATAAAACAAGAGTGCTGAGCCCTAGCTAGGTCTGAGAGAAAACTGAACTTTGTCTTAAAATCCCCAGTGCTCAGAGGCACCTGAGTAATGGATGCACCCACACACCAAGCCTTCAGGGTGGAGGAAGTCCCATTCCCCTTGTAAGGCAGGTGACTTACCTTCCGCTTGTTGTGATAGGCAACATAGAGCACAGCAACAAGAATGGCTGCAGTCACCAGATACGCAAAGAAGTGGCTGCTCTCTGCACTGGCACTGCCAAGACTGTTCTTAGAAAGGTCATCCTTCTCCCTACTCATGGAATCCAAAAGCATCCCTTCACCGTTCTCACTGGAGGCAAGGCCAGGCATTTCTTTCTCTTCTTTGAGTGGCGAATCTTCTTCAGGCTCCGTATCACCTTCCTCAGCCTCCTTGGGCTCCATATCTTCAGCAGGCTCGGGAGGCTTACCTACTCCCTCCTGCTGGAGATAAGTGGAGTGAGGGTCCAGTAACACTCCATCCCCAGGTTCAGTTTTGGAAGCATGTGAGGTCTCTCCTTCAGCTACCGTGTTTAAATCAGGTTGGGGGGGCTCCTTGTTACCAGAGGAAGGGCCAGAGATCAGCTTTTTGGAGGGGTCATTTGTGGACTGCCCCGCCTCACCCGCCGTGCCAGGGCCGGTGTTCCCGGGCTGACCCGCCGTGACAGAGACGGCGTTCCCGGGCTCATCCGCCGTGCCATTCGTACGGTGACCCACCGTGCCATTCGCAGGCTGACCCGCCGTGACAGAGCTGGCGTTCCCGGGCTCATCCGCCGTGCCATTCGCACGGTGACCCACCGTGCCATTCGCGGGCTGACCCGCCGTGCCAGAGCCGGCGTTCTCGGACTGACCCGCCGTGC
>NC_060271.1:67396367-67547737 GCF_021613505.1 Equus quagga
CGCCGTGCCAGAGCTGGTGTTCCCGGGCTGACCCGCCGGGCCAGAGCCGGGTTGACTGGAGTCTCCTCCTCCAACAGCCTGATTTCCCTCCTGAGAGTGCGCCAGGGTTTCGTTGGGTGACGCAGCGAGCGGCATGGCTCCTGAAACAGAGAACCCAGCGGTCCTGAAGAGAGGCAGGCCGCGAGAGGTAACCTGCAGAGCGAGGAGAGGCCGCGGCAACGGGCAAACGGCGGAGGAAGGGTGATGGCGAGCGGAGGGGTGGAGAGGGCAGGGAAGAAGGAAGCTCAGATGGCGACCGGGCACGGTGACGACGGCGGGCCTGGGGGCGAGAGTGGGATCAGCAAGGGAGGGTGGGGGGGGGTCTTACCCAACACTGCGAGGCTCAGCAGCAGCAACACAACCGGGACCCTCATCCTGCCCCGACTCTGCTTCCGCCCTACACTGCTTTCGCGACGTTGGCGCGCGAGCTCGGTGCTCATAGCCCCGCCCCTTCCTGTGCACCTCCCGCGGCCCCGCCCGGACGAGGGGAGGGGCCTGGGAAAAAGCCGTCCCTCCGCCTGAGGCCGCTCCTTTCGGTGGCGGTGAGTTCCGGTCTTTTGTGGATGTCGTGTCCATCTGTTCGTGATTTCTTTGCTCCATAGCAGCCGCAGTAGACCGCCACTCCCCTTTCCTTCTTTCCCCTCGTACTTCCGAGGCAATGCAGGCCGAGCGGGAGGTCCCCGGCCCGCGGACAGTCCCACGGGAGTGACGTTGCTGGGGCCGGGCACCCCTTCGCCCCATCCTCTGCTCGCAGTTTTAACTTCTCCCTTCTCGTGGTTCTTTCCCCGCAAGCGTGCTGTGCTCAGGTCTCTCCCATCTGGAAGCAGAAACCCATCCCCTCACCTTTATAGCAGGAGCCTTCGCATCCCGGCTCCTCTCTCTTCCAACTCCACGAAAGCTGTCCCTGGAGGTCGCCAAAGATCTTTTCTAAAAAGTACATCCTTTTCCTGATCATGAAAGTCACTCATATTCACTGTAGAAAATGTAACGAACGTAGCAAAGTAGAAAAAGTCTTTGTCCCGCTCTTCTGGGATAATCGCTATTAATGTTTAGTATATTTTACGTCTTGCAAACCTTTAATATTTTGATTAGGTCATACATTATAATAGTTCAAAATCACAATAGATTTTTTAAAAAGTGCACAGTAGAAAGTTCTTGTTCCCTACCCCACTGTTTAAAATTACTCTTGTGTTTACACGTTAGCTGTTGCTTGAAATCGTTTTATGAACATTTACCGTAGGCAGTGATTTAAAAAATGATAGGCCCTAATTTAACGGAGCGTGTAATCTAGTGGGTCACACAAATATTAATCAAATATTTACACAAATGTGTGTGTGTGTGTGTGCACACTCCAAGAAATGTCAAGAAAGAAAGGTACGGAAACTGAGCTCTGCTGAGAAAGGGACTTTTGAGCTGAGGACCAAAGAGTGTAGGTATTTCTTGGGTGAGATTGAAGGGAAGAGGAGAATGAGCTGACCGGGCTGAGTGTACAGCATGTGCAAAGGCCTGGAGGCAGGTAGGAACCTGATATTTTGTGTAAGTCTGAGGATGAGAATAGGGTTGTCAGATAACAGAGAACAAAGAGAATAGCAGGGGATGAGGCTGGAGCAGAGCTAGATTAAGGAGTTGTCCAGAACATAAATCTCTGTGGGACACAAAAGTACATCAGAAATTATGTCAGTTAACTCAGGTTAAAATCTACTCCCACTCCTGCCAAAAAGGACTAAAGCTGCCAGAGGAAATAACGCTCCTCGGTAGTACAATATTTGGGTTACAAGGCATGCAGTTCTAGTCAGTTGAAATTCTGAAAAATTTCAAGGGATAGTACATGGCGTAAATATAGTTTTCGGGAATAAGTACTTTATTTTGTTATTTGAAAACCTTTTCATATGCTTCTCAGTGTTTCTCTGTTGTAAGAAAATCTCTCATGCATCCTCATTACTGAGAATAGAATAAGAATCATAGAGAAGTGAGAAATATTTTACCAGATTATTTCAGAACTGTGACTATGCTTTGGCTAAAGTAAGTGAACTGGTAAATGAATCTGTTTCTAAAAGAAAGTTCTCTCTGCTTCCGTCACATAAATATTTGATGAACATTAAAGGATATTGTCTTAGCAGGGGTGTGTGTGTGTGTAAGGAGGAGCATGGCAAATTATTAAGCCTGACCTGGTGTCCACATTACTAGGCAGGAGGGGAACAAGGGTACAAGTCAGGGGCCGGCCCCGTGGCGCAGCGTTTAAGTGTGCATGTTCCACTTCTCAGCAGCCAGGTGTTTGCCAGTTTGGATCCCAGGTGCAGACGTGGCACCACTTGGCACGCCATGCTGTGGTTGGCGTCCCACATATAAAGTAGGGGAAGATGGGCACGGATGTTAGCTCAGGGCCAGGCTTCCTCAGCAAAAAAGAGGAGGACTGGCATTAGTTAGCTCAGGGCTAATCTTCCTCATAAAAAAAAAAAAAAAGGATAGAAATCATGCAGAGTTTGTGGGCCATACCCAGAGTGTTTCTTCTTCTTCTCCTCAAAGTCCCCAAGTACATAGTTTTATATTCAAATTGTAGGTCCTTCTGATTGTGCTGTGTGGGACGCCACCTCAGCATGGTTTGATGAGCAGTGCTAGGTCTGCGCCCGGGATCCGAACTGGTGAAACCCCAGGCTGCTAAGGTGGAGTGTGTGAACTTTACCACTTGGCCACAGGGCCAGCCTCCATATCCAGGGTTTTATGTTTTATCTCAACAGTAATGAGAAGCTGTTAAAGAGGTTTAAGTAGAGGAAAGATATAATCAGAGTTGGGAATTTTGGAAGATGGGTCTAGTTGTAGGGTGAAGAATCTACTCATGTCGTGGGGAGAGAAGAGTGGATTTAGGAGTTAATCAGGAGACTGTTGGAATAGTTCAAGTAGGACTAGTAATAGGGACAGTGAGGGAAGTGGATGGACTCAAGATAAATTTGGGAGGTCAAACCAACAGGCTTTGGAAATAGATTGGATATGCTCTGTTTTGATCTCCTGCATCCCCACCTAAATATCCACCCAGCCTCTATCATTCTAACTGCCTTTCCACAGGAGAAGGGTGATGGAGAGGAAGGTGTGGACAAGGAGATTTGATGGTGGTGGGGCATAGAGAATGAATTGCTTCTGGTCATGTGTTCAAGATGCCTGAGAGACAGCTAAGTGGAGATGTCAGGGAGGTAGTTGGAAATATGAGCATGGAGTTCCTAAATATAGGAACCATTTTCCTAACTAATTTAAATATTGTTCAAAAATCATAATTTTTAATAGTTTCATAAAAAGTAATTTATGAGCTTATCATAATTTTGTGACAGTTCCCTTATTATTGGAAATCTGGATTATTTTCAGTTTTCTACTGTTAGTAACTATTATTTATTATCAGGTACTGGTTAAGTGCATTTTAAGATGAGACAGATCCTCAAAAAGATTAAGCAACTTGCTTGAGGCCATGCTATTATCTTATCCAACCATTGCTAGCAGTGAGTATACTTAGTCTGCTAATTTGATATGAGAAAAATAGTTTCTGTTATTCTTTAATATTTATTGCACAAGTAATTCACATGACTTTTAGTAATTTATAAGTATCAATTTCTTCATTATGAAATGGAAATGTGTTGAGAATTAGATAATTCATATAGTGTATTTAACACAGTGTCTAGGAGATAATTAAGGCTCCTCAAAGTTATTGGAAGTCATATGTTCATTATGGAAAAATTAAAAAATAAAGATAAGCCAAAGTAACAACATAAAAGTATCCTGTAATCCAGAGCTATTATTATGAATATTTTGTTGGTTCTCCCTTTTTGAGAGGCCTGTATGTACATATGATAGATTATTAACTGAAAATAAAGCAAGTTATAAAACCATACATACAATTCTTATCTTGCAGGCCTTTTTATAGCTTTAGCCCTACAACTAGCCATGTCGCTTGTCTTCTGGGACACTATCATCTTCTTGTTTTTCACTGTTTCTTTGTTCAGCATCCTTGAGGGATACCAATTGTGATAGAACTGAGTGTTTCTAGAAGGAAAGTGAAATCAACAGTATCAAATAAAGAGCACAGTTGAAGTAAGATAAAAGACTTAGCTATTTCAGTAGAGTGGTGAGAGCAAAACCTGGTTGCAGTAGGATAAGTAGTGAATGAAAAGTAAGTAGAAACTACCTTTTTCTGGAAGTGGGGATGTGAAACAGAGGGTTTCTAATATGGCAGAGGATTGAGCTTTTTCATAGACTGAGAGGAAGAACTCACTAGACAGAGTGATCAAGAGTACAAGACAGATACAATAACTGAGGGAGCCAGCTATCAAGAGATGAAGGGCTGTAGTCTAGGGGGGAGTAGAGCGGTTGACCTTGGGTTGAACCAGGGGTTGACCTTGAGACCTGTGGAAAGGCTGTTAGAATGGTAGAGGCTGGGTGGATATTTAGGTAGGCACGTGGGAGATCAAAACAGAGCATTTCAGCTGGCCTCGATTTTCTTGATATTCTAAGAGGCAAGGCAGTCTGAGAGAGAGAAGGTGGGGATTAGAATGGGGACTTGAGAATGGTTGAGAAGAGAATAGTTGTTCAGGGGATTAGGAGACGGAGCCGACAAAGGACAAGTGTAAAGACTGATGAGTGGTAAGGCCTGGCTGATGTTAGGCACCACAAATCTTTTGCGGCACCCATTTCAGTTGCGTGTTTTTTCTCCAGGCAGTGGTTCTACTACTTGGGATAGGAGTAGAGAAGGCAGATTTTAGCACTAACTAACTAAAAGTGCTAGATTTTAGCACTAACAAAATTGACTCACATCAATTTTGACTTAAGGGAGTGGTGGAAGGTAACTTTAATATATCTTAAAATTTCCTTGTACCCCTTCGTGATACAGCAAACTAGGAAATGAAGAGAACTTCCCCAACCTGAAAGAGGGCATGTACAAAAACTTCACAACTAACGTTATACTTAATGGTAAAAGACTGGATGCTTTCTCCCTAACATAAGAAACGATGATGTCTGCTCTCACCACTTCTATTCAGCTTTGTGCTGGAAGTAGCCAGGATGATTAGACAATAAAAAGAAACAAAAGACCTCCGAATTGGAAAGGAAGAAGTAAAACTCTATTTGCCAATGACATGATCTTGTATATACAAAGTCCTGAGGATTTTCTAAAATTTTATTAGAATGAGTTCAGCAAGGTTGTTAGATGAGATCAAAATACAAAAATGAATTGTATTTCTGTAAATTTGCAATGGAAAATCTCAAAATAGAATCAAGAAACAATTCCATTTACAGTAGTATCAAAAAGAATAAATCCTTAGGGAACAAATTGAACAAAAGAAGTGCAAAACTTGTATTCTGAAAACTATAAAACATTATTGAAAGAAACTGAAGATCTAAATAAATGGAAAGACATCTCATATTCATGGATTGGAAAACAATTTTGTTAAGATGGCTGTGTTCCCTAAATTGATCTACCAACACAATCCTTATTAAAATCCCAGCTGGCTTCTTTGCAGAAATTGACAAGCTGATCCTAAAATTCATATGGAAATGGAAGAGACCCAGAATAGCCAAAACAGGCTTGAAAAAGAATGAAGTTGGAGAACTCACACTTCCCAATTTTAAAATTTACTACAAAGCTACAGTAATTAAGACAGTGTGGTACTGGCATAGGTGAGTGGAATAGAATTCAAAGTCCAGAAGTAAGCCTCTGCATCTATGGTCAGTTGATTTTCAACAAATGTGCTAGGACAATTCACTAGGGGAAAAGAATAGTCTTTTCAACAAATGGTACTGGGACAACTTGCTAATAAGCATATGAAATGATGCTTAACATTATTAGTATCTTAGGTAAATGCAAATCAAAATCATGAGATATCACTTCACACCTACTAGGATGGCTCTAATATGAAACCCAGAAATACTGTTGGTGAGGATATGGAGAAGTTGGAACACTCACCGCTGGTTGCAATGTAAAATGTTGCAGCTGCTATGGAAAACAGTTTGGCAACTCCCCAAAGTTAAACAGAGAATTACCATATGGCCCAGCAATTGCACTTCTGGGTATATACCCAAAAGAACTGGGACTCAAACATTATACTTATATGCGAATGTTCGTAGCAGTATTATTCACAATAGCCAAAATGTGGAAATAACCCATGCATTCATCAACAGATGAATGGATAAACCAAATGTGGTTTATACACACAATGGAATATTATTCAGCTATAAAAAGGAATGAAATTCTGATACATACTACCATATGGATGAACCTTGAAAACATTAGGATAACTGAAATAAGCCAGAAACAAAAGGACAAATTTATGATTCTACTTATATGAAGTACCCAGAATAGGCTAATTCATAAAGAAAGCAGATTAAGAGTTTCCTAGGGTCTGGGTGGGGACAGGGGGGAGGAAGGGGGAATTAATGTTTAATGAGTACAGTTTTGTTTGGGGTGACGAAATAGTTCTGGAAATCGACAGTGGTTATGTTGTGAATGTACTTAATGCCACTAAATCGGCCACTTAAAAATAGTTAAAATAGTGAATTTTACCACAATAAAAAAAGTTATATGTATAAGTAGGGTAAAAAACCTGGCAAGTATTCATAAAAAAGGTAAAGGAAGACTAGATTAAAGTATTATATCAAAGCTTTAAAAAAAAAGGAAATGAAATTCTGATACATGCTACAACATGGATGAACTTGGAAAACATGCTAAGTGAAATACGCCAGGCACAAAAGGACAGATGTTTTATGATTCCATTTACATGAAATATTTAGAATAGGCAAATTCGTAGAAATAGAAAGTAGGTTAGAGGTTACCAGCAGCTGGGGGAAAGGGGAAATGAGGAGTTATTGCTTAATAGTTATAGAGATTTCATTTGGGGTGATGAAATGTTTTGGAAATAGACAGTGGTGATGGTTGCATAACATTGTGAATGTAATTAATGCCACTGAATTGTACACTTAAAAGTGGTTAAAATTGCAAATGTTATGTTAAGTATATTTTACCATCATAAAAAACAGGTACTAAGTACTAATACATGCTACAAGTGGATGAACTTTGAAAATATTATGTTGCAAGAAGTCAATGAGAAAGGACTACATAGTGTATGACTCCATTGAAATGAAATGTCCAGAACAGGGAAATCCAGAGACAGAAAGTGGATGACTAGGTTGCCTAGGGCGGGGGCGGGGGCGGGGGCGGGGGGGGGGGGGGGGGAAATGGAGGGTGACTTCTAAAGGGTGTGGGATTTCTTTTTGAGATGAAAACTTTCTCAAATTGTGATGAAGGAAACACAACTCTGAACATACTAAAAACCATTGAATTATGCATTTTAAATGTGTGAATTATATGTCATGTGAATTATATCTCAATAAAGCTGCTACTAAAAAAATTAATTGCAGTGCTACATACCATCCAAAGCAAACAAAAGCTGCCCTCACATCTTGGCAATTCTAAGAGGACAAATGAAAATAAAAAGATTCCTCCCTTCCATCTCAGTTGTCAATATTGACAGGTCTGTGTACAGTTGAGGCTGGAAGCTGGGTTGGATTTTTCTAACTGCGTCAAGCATGTTTTATATCCTCCTCCAATAAGTGGTAATCCACATGTGCATGTCTGCAAAAATCTAGCACAGAGCTGGGTATAGAGCAGGGGGCTTGATTCAACAAAAGGACTAACACACTCAGAAAAGGTCTTGCAACTGCAATTTTATTTCCTTTTGTGAAAATAAACAACTGGGAGTTTAAATTGCTCCCAAAACCTCCCATAACAACAAAAAGAAATACACACAGAAGAAGCATGTGAGGTGATGGGGTCTTGGGGGAGGGTCTTTAGAACTTTGGCAGATTGTGCTAGCACTGACCCAGGTGACAGGAGCTAGAACCCTGGAGCCAGGTCCTATCTGCCACTCTGGGACTATGAGGGGGAAATCTTGACGGGTAATGGGGTGGAACACAGACTTCTTCACTGAGGAAGTGGCAGGCACCTTGAGTCCCTTTAAATGTGGGGAAGAACCATTTCAGAGGACCTCTTTCCCCTCTGAAAGCTGGAGTCTGGTGGGTTAGGGCCCCCTGAGGGAAAGGGGATGCTGGTGGAGATGAAGCCACCAGGCAAAGGTGGCCTCTCACATGGTGACAGCCTTACACTGGGCAGAGGATGAAAAAGATGAAGGAAAGAAACCACGGAGCTGAGCAAAGGGGAAAACTTGGGTGAAGGAAAAGGGAATGTCCGGGAATGGGATCTAGATGAAGAGGCAACAGGCTAGAGATTGCAGCCATGGCCAACATGCAGACTGGGTCGGGGGGGATGGGAGACGTAGGGGCAATGAGAAGAGGGAGGAGGGCAGAAAGTCAAAGAGGTAGAGAGGAAGGTGCCTTCTGCCCAGGTCCATCCACCACAGCACATTGGGGAGAGTAACACACTACTTTTCAGTTCTCTTTCTTTTAAAGATTTTTTTTTTTGTTTGTTTTGTTTTGTTTTTTAAAAAAGCCTTAAGATCAGCTACTGGTTACATCTACAAAATGTAAAGTGCTGTTGTTACCAGTCACTTTACAGAACAGTCCAGAGTGGTCAAATATTGACCAATAAAGTTTCTTTTTTTTTTCTCTTCTGAATCATTACTACTCAATGAGTCACTTGACAGCCTGCATAGGTCAGGGGGCAGCTTAGTGGGCAGACTTGGTGACCAAGGAAAGAGGCTGAGCCTGGAGTACTGGGAGGGCCTGGTGGGCATGGAGCGTGGCTGGGAAGGAAGGGGGAGAAGTCAGCAGAGCGGCGGGCACGGACCCGAGGGGGAGGGGCCGGGAGAGGAGCGGGGGCTGGCTGCCCATCTGGCCAGACGAGGTGGCTGCAGCCTTAGCTGACAAGAAGGCCGCCGAGTGGAGAGCCAGCTGGGCCCGGGTCTCTGGCTTGGTGGTGAGGGAGAGGGGCTGGGCTTGCTCCGAGTGGGTTGCAGCAGGGGCAGCCGGTGAGGCCAAGGCCGCGGAGGGGGTGGCGGGGGAGTCCAGCATGCTGCCGTGGGAAGAGGCAGGGCTGTCACAGGGCTTCTCAGGGGGCAGGTACTGAACACATGGCTTCTTGCTTTTGGAGGCCAGAGCACCTGGGGGGAAAAGACAAGAAAGAGTGAGCAGCTGGCAGCTCTAGGGGAGGCAGAGGCTGCAGAAGAGCCCCGGCTGCACACATCCACTCTGGAAACACAAGGATGCTCACGAGGAGGGAAGGGAGGACCTGAAATGACACAGACCTATGCAGTATCTGACTGGCGGGAACACAGCTTTGTCTATCACATCATCATCTTCCTTGCCTAAATCTCATCATTTTGGGGATGGACCTCCACTCAATTTGCTTGAAAAATCTTTGGTTTGTGGTACTATCAGAGATAGTGTAGCACCTGCTAAGCAGCGTGGTATACAGTGGATGTCGCATCATATACTTCTTTTAGTTATATGTACTCAGATGTAGATGAATATACAAATTATACAGATACTCCAAAGAAGGAAGGGAAGGGGAGCACTTTCAATGGTACCAGCAGCTCTACACTTGTCCTGGAGTGAGCATGAGACGGGAGTGTGACCGAAATGCTCGTCACAGTGTGAGCATCTCTGTGCCAGGTGTGCTTCTGGTGTAAAAGACACAGTACATATTTTTGGCACAAAGTGGCCCCCAAACCTGAGCAAACTATTTGTTCTGGTGTTCGGCCAAACAAACACTGGAGGAAAACCCGATTCTACTGGACTCACCGATAGGTGGGCTGTCAGTTTCTAATGTGCCTCCTTCCTAAGGGAATTTCAAAGAGAATTTTAACTACATTCCATTTTTACCTTAGGCATTGATTTTAATCAGTGAGTAGGACACAACTCAACTGAACTGAAAAGCACCCAGGCTTCCACGTGAGGAAGTGCTGGGATCAAATCCTACCTCTGCCATTTAACAGGCAGAGGGGGGCCGGCCCGGGGGTACAGCAGTTAAGTTCGTACGTTCCGCTTCTGGGTGGCCCAGGGTTCGCCAGTTCGGATCCTGGGTGTGGACATGGCACCGCTTGGCAAAAGCCATGCTGTGGTAGGTGCCCCATGTATAAAGTAGAGGAAGATGGGCATGGATGTTAGCTCAGGGCCAGTCTTCCTCAGCAAAAAGAGGAGGATTGGCAGTAGTTAGCTCAGGGCTAATCTTCCTCAAAAAAAACCCCCCCAAAAAACAGGCAGAGTGCTGGGGAAAATCCCTTTACTTCTCTGAGCCTCTTTTTTTTTTCAATTAAAGATTGGCTCCTGAGCTAACAACTGTTGCCAATCTTCTTTTTATTTTTCCTGCTTTTTCTCCCCAAAGTCCCCCAGTACATAGTTGTATATTCTAGTCATGAGTGCCTCTGGTTGTGCTATGTGGGATGCTGTCTCAGAATGGCCTGATGGGCTGTGCCATGTCCATGCCCAGGACTGGAACCAGCGAGACCTCGGGCCACTAAAGCGGAGCACGCTAATTTAACTACACGGCCACAGGGCCTGCTTCTCTGAGCTTCTTAACTGGTCATCTCTAAAAAGGGGACAATAATAACACCCACCTGAGTATACATGAGGCTCCCATAAGGGAAAAGCCCTGAACACCACAGCTATTATACTACAGCATTGTCACTGTCCACCAGAGACCCAGGTACAACACACAGGCAGGGGGAGCTGTGACCCCGGGAAGAAATAAAGGGCGGTGCCCTCCTTAAGACTCACCCTCTGCCTCCTGGACTTGTTGCTGGGACTGTGTCTGCGACAATTGCTTTTCTCTCTTCCTCTTCTTTTTCTTACCCTGAAAAACACAGCCAAAGGAAGAGGTAAGCGGGGACAAAATAACTGGCTTTTTCCAGATATAACAGGGGGGGACACGATACTGCCCGTCTGCTCTTGACCTGGGTGAGGGGGCTGGAGAAGGGGGCGCACTCAGATCACAGCCCCCCAGGAGCCTCGTGAGGAGGCAGCGCGAGCCTTCGGAATGCCGCCCCCTTCCTCATTCAGTTCCTCCCCTCTGACTCAGGGGTCCTGGCCTTCTTGGAAGGCTTCACCCTTTCACTGCCGTTCAGGCTTGTTTCCCCATTTCTCTCCACAGAACAGTGGTCCTTGATATTTTTTGAGGGGTCTTGGGTCCCACTGAAAGTCTAATACAGCTAGGACCCCTCTTACTAGAAAAAAAGCAAATAAGGACATACACACAAAAATCTGCCTCGTTTCAGAGAGTTAGGAGACATGCCGGCTGAGGCTCACGCACTGGCCTGAGCCCCAGGTTAGGAACCCTTGGCGGAGACACTCTTACCACCAGGGCGAGCACACGGCTCACACCGCCCCCTGAATTATGGAATCAAAGGCTGAGTCCCATTCATATGAGAGGGCCACAAATTTAAGTCTGTCTCATGACATCAAAACCATGTCCTTGTGGGCCTCCTGAGGACTGAAATGCCTTCCTTATTTCTAGAGAAATATAGACTTCTCCTTGGCCTTAAGAGTCCTCTATAAGTGCGGTCAACTTCCTCCTCCCTCTGGCAGATGCTGCTCTTGGGGTCTGGGCGGGCACTTACGTAGTTGTCCCGGGCCGACCAGGTCGGGTAGAGCTGGGAGTGAAGCTGCCGCTCTTTCCGGGCCAGTTCGTAGTACTTGGCCTGTTCTTCTCGGGACAGGTTGTGCCACTGCGGGAGAGAGGGTCAGAGGCGACAGGGGGCTGTGAAGGTGGGCGACGCCAAGCCATGAGCCTGCAGCCTAAGGGCAGATCTTACCTTTCTTCCCAGGATTTGGTTAATGGCTGCGCTTTCCTTCAGGGTGCACTCAGCCACCACCTTGGCCCTCATCTCCTTCATATACAACATGAAGGCGTTAAGAGGCTTCTTCACATGGGGTTTCTTTTCTTCCTCCTTTTTCACTGTGACTGGTGATTTCCTGGAAGTCACAAGGCTGTGGGTTAGCACGTGTCAACTCCCATCCAACTCACCGTCTCTGCCTCTCATGGACGCTGAGGACCACTGCCTCTGAGGAAGGGAGATGAGCTGTGTGGATGCTAATTCCAGCACCTGAGCATCTGCCACAAGTAGTTCCTAACCTCTGAATTCCCTCAGGCTACTTTCTATGAGGGAATAATTTCCTGCAAAGGAGCAGAGGGAGAGAGGCAGGATGTACTGGCCGTAGGTGATAAAGAAGAGGGGGGGCAGGGAGCTCTGGGCAGAAACAAGCAGGGGAGTCTCTGGGCCACAGCCACTGACTTTGGCCTTCTTGCCCTTTACGGCATGGTGGACAAAGCACAGGCCTTGGTGCTAGCCTCAGCTCTGCCACCAGTCAGCCACGTGACCTCGAGAAAATTCTCCTTTCTGAGTCTCACATTTTCACATGTATGGGGGTGGGAAGGGGGCGAGCAGGGAAGCTAAAAGCCTTCAGCCCCTAAATCCTGATTGTAAAACTTTCCTTAATATGGGAAAAGATGGGCAGTGTTCCCGAGAGGACAGGAACACAGAGACTCAAAGGGAACAGTTCCCAAGGGAGAGGACATGGCTGAGGGAAGCTGCTGGGCTGCCTGCTACATGCCACCAGGAGAGAAAAATAAATGACATCTGCTGCTCAGGGACTGGCCATCCCCTCTCCAGGCTGCCTGTTACTCACGCGCTCACGGCCGGGCTCAGGCTGGGGGGCGCTGGTTCCTGCTTGACGATGGGGGAGACGATGGCGGGGTGGGGAATCCCTGAGGTGGGCAGACCAGGATGGGCCGGAGCCACCATGTGAGGGGAGAACCGACTGGAGACCAGGCTATGGACCAGGTGGAGACAAATAAGAGAGGGTTTCAAGTTGAATACTTGTCACCCCACAGAGGACGTGGGTGGCTCCCTGCCTTTAGGGCAGAGGCATGTAAATATCTCTACTGTGGCAGAGTTTGAGGAACGGAAGGCCATTCACTGACCTCACGAGAACCAGGTTTGGGAAACACCCAACAAACCTCCCCTTCCCTGACAAATATATGGGGTTCCTATGCCTGAGGCTGGAAGCAGGTAGGATGAAAACCACACAAGAAAGTGTAGCAGGTCAGAGACCGGGGTACACAATGGGAACATAATTGCCTTTGCTGTGGGTTGCGGTTCCTCTGTCATTGGAGGTACCATTGTTAGGTAGAGTTGGCCCCCAACACAGAAATCCCCTCTTACTGTCCCCTCTCCCCAGACATCATTTCAGGAAAAATTAATCTCCCAGTGTCTGGCTTTGCTGTGATGTACTCAGAATGCTTCAGTGCCACAAAGCCCAAAGTCTTCTCTTAGAGAACCGGGGAGGGAAGGGAGGAAAGGTGGGTGGGTGCCTCCTTGTTTACCGCCGAGAGGAAGCTCTTCAGTGGCGGAAACGCAAGGACTCTAGCAGACCACCATTCCCGGCAATGCCACTTCACGCTCACAGCCCCCGGCCCAGGACTCACCTGGACATTGAGGCATTCACGGCAAGGGCAGGGTAGGGGTGCCGGAAGCCACCAGGAGGAAGGGAGTACATGGGCTGTCCTTGCCTGTAAGGGCCACGAGCAAGGAAATGTGGTCAGTATATTGGCCAAAATGAGAATGCTCAGGAGAGGGGGTTGGGAAGAAAAGAGGAGAACTAAAGAGCAGGAAGTAGGAAGTCGGAGTTGGGAGGAAGCCGCCCAGGGGACAGCAGGGAGGTCTGAGTCCTGGGCTTGGTGAGAGGGCCCGCTGTGGGGAGTGGGCACCTGTATACAGACCCCCAGGGCGGGCTGGAGGTACAGAAGGCAGCGCTCAGCGTAAGGAAGGAAGGAGGGTAGGAAAGGCTGCAAGTTCCTTACTGTGGGACGAGCCAGCCGAGGGGGTGGGGAATCTGTCCGACAGCTCCGGGAGAGAGTGGGTAATATGGAGACAGCTCCGACGGGTGAGGGGGCCGAGGGATTCCTGCTTCCAAAGAGAGAGGCGTCAGAAGTTCCCTGGCCCTACCGTAACACCTTCCAATAGGATCAAACGGGAGGTTCCTCGCCAGTGTCCCTGGTGTTGGGAGGCCCTTTCTTTCATTATCCTTGCTCTCGGGCACCTCCCCAGCTCCGCTGGCCAGTGGGTCAAGGGACACATTCAGCGAAGGCAGGACAGATGCAGCTTCTCTCTGGCTACATGGATCCCATCTCTGTCGGCAGGAGTAACTTCCAGCTGCTTCTACAGGAGTCAGTTTCATTCAAGAGAGGGACAAGCAGTCCTGACTGATGGACCCAAGACGTCCCCCAGCGTCATCAGCTACCTCCCTCTCTAGAACACCTGCCTCATTCCTGGAGAAATCAACTGGTTTGCTATTCCACATTTGTCCTCCTTCCTATGTGTAACCTGTGATTTCCCTAAAGAGGGGCTCCAAAAATACATTGATTCATGGCAGCTCTGGGGATCTTATGGACTAAGGCTCCCTGAGATAGACTGTTCTAGTGGGCAAGTGAAAAAAAAAAGCCAAGTCAGCCCTACTGCTTTACAGCTCTGCTCATAAGCCGGGCTAGCCCGATTACTCTATTTGAAAATGTTCAGTTTAGGGCAAAGGTCTCGGTTTAGGGAGGCATGCCTGCAGTCTAGCCGGGCTAGACTTCAAAGTCAATGAAAAAAGAGATTTTTTTCCTTGCACCTCCTTCTACTCCCAAAGTGTTAAAAGATTCTAAAGTCAAAGAAACAGTGACAGAGCCACACTAAACGCTCACTGTGGAGCCGGGCCCTGGGCACAATCTCATTTAATTTGCTTTCATCCTCACAGTGACCCTATGACGCAGAAGGGACAGACAAGGCACAGAGGAAAAACTGAAAAGGCTAACGTGATTAGGCAAGGCTATGGGCTCTGGAGAGCCGGAGACATGATTTGAACCCAGGTCTGCCTGATTGCAGGGCTGTTATGTCCCCAGGCAGAAAAGCCTGCCTCCACCCACCTCTCCCCAGCCCTGCGGCGCAGTCCAGCCTGAGCAGCAGCCGACTCACCTGTCTTTGGATCGATCTCTGGGGAGAGGTGGGCTGGAGGAGAGCCAGGGGAGAAGTGGTCGTTGCTGTAGGTGATGAGGGGTGTCAGCGGGTGCATGTGGTGCGGGTGCTGAACAACAGGAACTTTATTTGACTGAAAGACAGAGAGGAAAAGACTAGGGACGGTTGCCAAGAAGATGAAGAGTAAAACCAGCTGTTATTCACTGAGTCAAATATGTGCCAAGTATTTTCCGTGCAACATCCCACTCAGTCCTGAGACGGCGCTTGAGAGAAAGTGGCATCCTACACAGCAGAGAAAGAACCAACAGAATTAGAGCAGGGTTACACCCACCCTCCGATAATCCCTCTTCCAAACAACCCACCACTATTCACCTCATGTATATGTGGCACTAAATGCTCCCGGCTGCTGAATTATAAACCATGCTCTGTGTAATCTCAGGGAGTTAAAAGAGCTTCAACATGCACACTTTCCAAATAAACTTCAGAGAGATAGTAGCTCTCAAGTTCAGTCTGAGACTGGGAACAGAGCAGTGGGGAACTGCCATTAGACCTCATATAGCCAGTTGTCACGTTCAGGCTTTACCAACACAATCCAGGAACACTGAAAACACTGTGCTGACATAATCACCACATTTCATTTAAAACACCAGTGAATGTAAGGAGTACCATTATTTTATTTATTTTATTAATTAATTTATTTCTTGAGGAAGATTAGCCCTGAGCCAACATCCGCCACCAATCCTCCTCTTCTTGCTGAGGAAGACTGGCCCTGAGCTAACATCAGTGCCCATCTTCCTCTATTTTATATGTGGGACACCTGCCACAGCATGGTTTGATAAGCAGTGCATAGGTCCACCCCTGGGATCCGAACCAGTGAACCCTGGGCCACCAAAGCGGAGCGCAGGAACTTAATCGCTATGCAACCAGGCTGTCCCCATTATTTTATATAACTATTATGAAAGAAAAAACATTGGCATGTCATTGGCAAATCCTGACTTCAGAGACGTTAAAATGGGGAAAATTGTGCATCCTATAATTGGTAAACTGAATTGATTTTTAAATTGTTTTAACCTAATCTGACTCAACAGTAAGGATCTTTATTATAAAAATAGCTACAATTCAGTGAGTACCTCCACTACCAGCACAGAGCTGGGCATAGTGTCTGGTCCTTATTAGAACCTAGCAAAGAAGCTATGATTATCCTCACTTGAGGGAGGAAGAAACTGAGCTCAGAAAGATTAAGCGACTTACCCAAGGACACAGAGCTAGTGAACAGCAGAATTGGATTCATATCAGCCCTTCTCAGCTCTAACAAACCAGACTGTTTTCTCTTATACCACCTGCCTCACCAAGAGACTAATCAAACATAATCTGTCAGAGAGAAAGGACTGACATAAATTTTTTTGGATAATAAAGTAAATGAGCTACAAGTGGAGAAGAAATTCATTTAAGAAAGAGATTTGTAAAAAGGATGATGATTTGGAGGCAGCCCAAGGACTAGAATTCCAAACTGCTGTCTTCCTATTTGAATTTTTCATTTCATAGATTCCACGAGCCTGTTTTTCCTTTCATCTGGTACCCACTTGGTGCTCCTAATGCACACTCCGATCTGTGTATTTCTTAGGTATCCGTGTGCTGACAGTAGTCGTGCTCCATTTTCAGTAGGCTAAGCAGAGAAGAGAGGCAGAGTATTGGAGCAAGACCCCAAACTCAGGGGTCCTGCTCCCAGACCCACAGACGTGAGGCAGGGAATTCAGACTGTTCCTAGCGACAGCCACTAGGTGGCGCCGGCACACGGCTCGGCCCCGCGGGCTGAAAGGTACAGCACCTCCAACAAGTTTCTATTACTTTCCCCGTGGGTTCATTTGATATTGCATAAACAATTCTAAAATCCTTTTCTTTTTATTGTTTTCATCTGTTCCCTTACTGGCTTTTGGAAATGTCTCCATGTACATGAACATATAGCACAAATAAAATTATAAAAATGTACTTTGAGGTCAGATTTCTAGGAACTTGGTGCATCTAAATGATGCATGGGGTTTCCTAGAAACAACTTTGTCTAAAGGGTGATTTCTAGTATTATAAAAGCAAGAGAATTGTTACTAAAATGATACTAAATGATAAAACAATTACACAGAATGATTAAAATAAAAAAAAATACATAAACTCCATGATTTAAAAAAAAAGACTAATAGAAACACACCAAAATGTAAACAGTAGGTATGTTTGAGTGGTGGAACTCTGGGTGATTTTGTTTTTATTATTTCCCTTTCTGTATTTTCCAACTCTAATTATTATCTACTTAGAAAACAGACTTATGACGAACGCAAATTTTCTAAGAAAGAAATACAAGATACATTATTAAGCATTTAGAAAACACAGTCACACCAGCCTAACCCAGGCACTATTATCATTTTGGTGTATCTCCAGTCGTTTAGACTTCTCGTGCATCTGTTTTTTATTTACATTTATATATATATATATTTATATACATTTACATTTATAGCCTTTTTTAATTAAAAAATTAAGAAATTTTTTTTTCAGGTATAAAAATTTTATTGAGGTATAAGTGACAAATAAAATTGTAAGATATTTAAAGTGTGATGATTTGATATATGTATATAGAGCCATCTTAAAATACTGAATAGTATTATGAAATCCTGACTGCCCTCGCGCTGTTGAATTTGGCGTCACCAGAAACTGGCAAACAGCACTGAACGGTGGCAGAGTTAAGGACAAAGCAAGGAATGCGAGTTACATTTGAAAATGTAGGTATCCTCACTTAAATGCTCTGTGAGTTATTATTGGTTCCCGTTAGGTAGCATCACTGTCCGGAAAATGGACTTGGGAAGTGGTGGGGGTCACAGAAAGAGAAAGGAAGGTAACCTTTCCTTGGTCAGTCTGGGAAGACGTGGCCTCTGGGACTGATGAGTGAGAACTGCTGTCTTTGTGGCTGACGCAGGGATCTCCCTGGAGGCTTCAGTCCCAATAAAAACTCGTGGCTCTTTTCTCTCCTCAGCTGCCCTCAGGAGCAGGATGTCTGCAGCATAAACTCAGCCCAGGGTAGGAATGCTGGGAACCACTCTACCCCTCCCAGCGAATAACCCCAACACAAACAGCATGCACGAGCCGAGGCACAGGGGTTCCCTCAGCAAGGCAGCTGAGCTCGAATTTCCCCAAAGAGCATCTCAGGGTCATCTCGGACTTTAGTCCTTCTGTCCAATCACACACAGCCATCCTTTCCAAGCTCAAGTGATTCTCGTCTCCTTCAGTCTGTTTCTAGAATTGGTCCAAGCCAAAGTTCTGTAGACTCCTGGCCCCCAATGAAGCAACACATCCTCTCTCCCACTGTTCAGGACTCACTTTCAAGCTCAAAGTGAAGCCAGCGCCACACAGCTCCACCACAGACGGAGCAGCCACCTCCCCACAAGTCATCCCTCCACGGGCCCTGATGCTCTCCTCCAGCTGTTGCTCTCAGCAACTTGTTTGGGGCCCTCAGGAAGCCTTGTGGCTCCTCCTGATCACTCACTATTCTCTTTTCTTCCTGATCCTGATTTCAGAGATCAAAAGCATAAGGGTTTGGAGGTCAACAAAGATGAGCCTTAACTTTGTGCTATCACTCACAAGGCAGTCGTGGACCAGACAACGAAGTGCCCAGGAAAGACACTCGGAGTTTTCTTGGATCACTAACTGTACCTGATTTTATGTACTTAAGAAATCAGTTCTATCCACATTCAGGTGTCTATTTACTGATAGAGGCAACCTTCTCTTTGGGGGCCACAAGTGTTTTCAAGAGACTATGCTTGGGGCTGGCCCCGTGGCCGAGTGGTTAAGTTCACGCGCTCCGCTGCAGGCGGCCCAGTGTTTCGTTGGTTCGAATCCTGGGCGCGGACATGGCACTGCTCATCAAACCACGCTGAGGCAACGTCCCACATGCCACAACTAGAAGGACCCACAACGAAGAATATACAACTATGTACTGGGGGGCTTTGGGGAGAAAAAGGAAAAAAATAAAATCTTTAAAAAAAAAAAAAGAGACTATGCTTAAACACAGGGCTTGGGGAAGAAGAAACTGGAACTGTTCCTAAAACATCAGCCCACTCACAGCATTGTAATGCCTGGAGAACAGGGATGGGATCTGAAGTGGTCAGAGAGGCCAGAAGGGGGCCTGTTCCCCACAAGGCTGGGGTATCTGCTAAGAATGCTCCACTGCAAAACAAAGAGGATTTCCAAGGACTTTCGGGCTCTAGCTGTAACATTCGCTGTTACTCTGATCCTAATGTCAGGGACAGATGATCAGCTGGCGGAAGAGCATTTTGGCAGAAGGAACACCGGTGCAGTGGCCTCGAGGTGGACAGCCCGCTCAGCACATTGGAGGAAGCACAGGAGGCCAGTGGACTGGAGCAGAGAAGAAAACACGGAGATGAGGGGCTATGTTGACGTATTAACAAATACCTTCTCAGCTCCTATCTGGTAAGCAGTGTGCTGCAGGCTATGAAAGCTGTCAAGATCAATCAAGAGCCTGCAGGCCCACAGGAGAGGAGGACTGGAACGTGCTTGAGTTCCTCCTAGCAGTGGTACATTTTTGAGGTCTTCAAATTGGACTTGGCCTAAAATTCCTGGGGTCAAACTTTCCTTATCAAAACTCTCCCTTTTCCACTGTTTGCTGGCATTAAAGATGGCAAAAGAGAACCCTGAGGTTACCTTTATCTTTGTTCCTTTGGTACTGGCCTTTTTTTTCCTTCCTGCATAGATGATTGTAGGAAAAAAAAATTTAACCCTTGCAATTCAAATTATTGCCAGGATGTGTCCAGGTGAAAGGTCAATTTTCATTTATTTTGTAAAATTCAGGTGAGCTCTTTCAATCTATAAATTCAAATTTTTGTTTTTAAAGCCCAGTTTAACTTTCTTCTCTTATTGCCTTTTGTTGTTTTTGTCTCTTCTTCAGGAATACTATTTACAGGTTGTTTTTTAAGTTTCTCTCCTCTATATATCATCTTTTTCATCAGTGTTAGCAATGCAGAGAGCTGACTTGTCACAAGGTCCACTCTGCTCCATACTAAGATTAATGGGCTGGGGGATATGAGTAAGAATTCCAAAACCCCAAACCTCAAGAGCAGAAACTAATAAAAGAAATGATGGAGGCAGATAATCGTCAATGCCTGCCAAAACTAGCGGGTGAGTTTTATGAGAAACAGGACATTTACGAAGCTTCAAAGCCTCTCCCCACAGAGCACTAATTAATTACAAAGGAAAAAGGAGTAACTTCACAGTGGAAACACATGGCAGACATCACCTTAACCAAACGATCAAAGATAACATCGCTAACACTGGGACAAACGGACACGGCAGGCCCGCCGAGGAGGACACGGCGTCAGTGCAGTGGTGTCTTGCCAAACACACACAACCTGGGTCTAACCACGAGGAAACAGCAGACAGATCCAAACTGAGGGACATTCTACAAAATAGCTGGTCTGTACTCAAAAATGTCAAGGTCAGGAAAGACAAAAGCTGAGGAACTCTGCCAGATCAAGGCAGACTAAAGAGATATGACAATTAAATGCAATGTGTGATCCTGGATTGAACTCCGCACCAGGAAAAAACACACAGCTATAATGGACATGATTGGGACGTTTGCCAAAATTTGAATATATATTGTGGGTTACAGAATAATATGAAATGTTAATTTCTTGATTCTGATAACTGTATTGCCGTCATTGTAAGATAGTATTTGGTTCCTAGGAAATACATCTAAAGTATTTAAGGGTAAAAGGGCACAATGTCTCCAACTTACCCTCAAATTGTTAAACAAAAAAGCTCAACGTGTGTGTGTGTGTGTGTGTATGTATGTATACACATAATTATGGGGCGGGGCAACATTTCTGAATCTAAAAGATAAAGAGTATATGGGAGCTCCTTGTATTACTGTTACAATTTTTCTGGAAGCTTAAAATTATAGCCCAATAAACAGTTAAAACTGTGTAATAAGAACTGAAATCAGTACTGAAGGTAGAACAGGGCAGAAACAGACTACGTGCTGAGTTATGGAGTTTTTTGGGTCTACACAAGTATATTGGTGAGGAGATGGACAAACTGTACAACTGTGTATACAGAAACCTCAGGGAATGCTTTTATTTATTTAATTTTTTTTGGTGAGGAAGATTGTCCCTGAGCTAACATGCGTACCAACCTTCCTCTACTTTGTATATGGGACGCCGCCACCGCATGGCCTGGACTGATGAGTTGTGTGCAGGTCTGTGCACGGGATCCGAACCCGCGAACCCCAGGCCACTGAAACGGAGTGCTCAGACTTAACCACTATGCCGCTGGACAGCCCCAGTGAATGCTTTTAATTGAGAACTGTCACACTAAGCAAAGCCAGGCTTCTCTGCTCAGAGAAGGAGCAGTGAGACAGCCACTCCTCAGCAGGAGAGCTTCCAGGCACTGGCTTGACGGTCAGTCATTGGACACGAAGCTCTGCAACTTGCTTCTGAGAGTGGCCCAATGCTTAATGCTAAAACAAGGTGTGTACTAACATTTAATGAGGCATTTTGGTCATCATCTAGAAAGCCAGTTACAGGTGCATGCACAGACACAGAAAGAGACTGAAATGCTACAGAACAAAATGTTTATGGGTTGTGGGATTACAGGTCTTTTTCTGTGCACTCAGGCATTTTCCCAAGTGATCCACCACACAGCACACGCATTACTTTTATGGTTTCAAAAAAAGATTTAATTTAAAAAAATCCTGCAGCCAGCCCCGTGGCCGAGTGGTTAAGTTCGTGTGCTCTGCTTCGGCGGCCCAAGGTTTTGCGCGCTTGGATTCTGGGCGCAGACATAGCACCGCTTGTCAGGCCATGCTGAGGTGGCATCCCACATAGCACAACCAGAGGCACTCACAACGAGAATATACAACTATATATTGGAGGGCTTTGGGGAGGAAAAAAAAAGATTGGCAACAGTTGTTAGCTCAGGTGCCAATCTTAAAAAGAAAAAACGTCCTGAATGAGGATTCCCAGAAGAGGGATTGGATGCAGGGGTAGAGAGGGGTTTAGAAAGGGTATCATTCTTTCCCCAGACCATTTATTCTTCCATTCATTCAACAAATACCCCTGAGTACCTACTCTCTGCCAGGCATGATGACAGGTGCTGAGTAAATAAAAATGAATAAAACAGATGGCAATTCCTATCTTTGCACTGGTTATATTCTGGAAGTGCATGTATTTGTCTTGTGTGGGTGGGCATAGGGCTCCAGGGAGAGAGTGGAGGGAAAGACAGAGGCCAGGTACAGGGGGCCATGGTGAGCGGTCTGGATACAAGTCTACATGCGAGGTGACTGCAGTGATCAGACATTAGGAATAGTTACATGTAAAATACCACTGTTACTGAGATTTTAGAGCTTGTTTTGAAGGCACAAAATCCAAGCAGTAATAACTCGTAACTCCATCCCCACCCGGGCTCCGTTGCGGCTTGTTTATACACATTTCCTTGATGGGCAGCTTCGACATGACTCACTAAATCTCCGCAAGTATGCAGGCTGTTTCCTTCATTTGCTCTTCTGCCAGGGAAAACCTCATCTTAAAATATTTTGCTCGTAATTATAAAAGAAATTTCATAATCAAGTGTTTTCATTTTTTTAATAAAAAAGCCTGCGTGCAAACCTTCGTGACTCCTCCTAGTCACCTTCAAGCCCTGCTTACACCTCTAACGTGGAGAAACCAGCAGCCAGCAAACTGGGATCGTCTCCAGCAACTCCTTCCCTTTTGCCTCTGATTTGCGTTTAGGGCAATGATTCTCAATTCTGGCTGCCCCCTAGAATCTCCTAGGGAGCTTAAAAAACTTAACATACCAGCCCCACCCGAGACCAATTAAATCACATCCTTGGGAAATGAGAGCTAAATTCTATAGGCTCATTATCTCTGTTACCTTTGCAATCTGTCCATTTGATCTGGCCCAATTCAGGCCCTCATCACCTCTTAGTCTGCTAATTAAAACCGTATTTTAATTGTTCTTTCCTTCTCTTAATAATAGTAGTAAGCTAACAGTTATTGAAGGCTTACTTTGTGCTAGGCACAATTCTAAACTCATTACAATGCACTGGGCTCATTTTCTCACAACTCTGAGGTCAAGTCCTCTTCTAAGTCCCTTTTTACAGATGAGGAAATCGAGGTAAAGAGAGATGAGGTGATATGCCTAAAGCTGTACAAATGGCAAGAGGCGGAGCTGGGATTCAAACCCACGGCATTATGCAGCCTCCAGCACATCCATCACATCCATCGTCCTCTCCGGGCATGGTAGGTTTGACGCCTACACACGCGTCTCAGAAGTTGGAAGGAATGAGATGCTCTGACTAGAAAAGTGGGTGGTCTTCTCCCAATCTGTAGAACTTCAAGTTAATGTTAAGGTTTTCTCCCATAAATGTTCCTTAAGCTTTTGAGGCCTGTTTCTGCTTTTCTATATTAGAATACAGAGTATGATAATAGACAATTTACTAGATAACTATCTATTTTGCCATCTACAATGCAATATATCAACTATTCATGCCTGTCCACTCTCAGACGATGATGGGCCAGTACCCGCAGAGCACACACTGGCGATGGTTGGATGTTTGTTTGGCAGTTGGAGCTATGAGTCTAGAACTTTGCTGAGAGTTTGGAAATTCCGTATACTTTTATGTCGCTTACACTGAGATATTAAGTGAGGATGAGTAGCTCATTTATTTGAGGAAAAGAGTCTAGAAAGAAAAAGGAAGCTTAGAGAGGGCAAATAACTGATATCGTGTATTAATACAGTCTCCCCAAGCTGATGAAAGGAGGATTACAGGTAGCAAAAGGTTGTAATACTATCAGCTATCATCTGTGTTGAGAAAAGGTAGGGGAAGTGACTAGATTTAGGTATGAGATGGCAATTGGAGAGCTGAGCCAGGTGGCAATGGATTGGCAGAATAAACGATTCAGGGACGGAGGTGGAACGGCTAGCTCTTGTGTGAGAAGTTGTGCAGTAAACAGAAGGAAAATAGGATAACGTTCATGGGAGGAGGAGGGTTGGGTACAGGCTTTTTAGTTTATTGTTCAGAGATGGATTACTCTGTGCAACAGGAAGGATGGGAAACTCAGACACCTGTGTTAGTTTTAAAGGGCACTCACTGCCTCTAAAAGTAGATGGAGAGTTGAGATAATATGCAGAGAGACAATATGTGGGGGGCAGAGAGGAGAAAGGACCCTGCCATCTTGGGGTCTGCTGGAGTGGGCTGGGGGATGCCATAGGTTGGGTGAGGGGGTGAGCAAAAATTTGAAAAAGTTAAGGAGAGACAGCTGTGCCAAGAGGGGACAAGCCAGGTTTGTGGCAGGGTGGACATGGGATGCCATGTCCTCCACCGTGACTCACTCACACCACTAGAGGGCGCCTGTACCTCGCGCTCGGCCACCCTAGATGGGAATCTGGAGGGCCAGAGGCACTACCCCAACCTATTCCTGGGGTGCTTGTTCAATGGGCTGCTCATATCTTGGTGACGAACCACAGAACCTCTCAGGGGCAGCCTGCGCTGGATGGCTGGCCCTGCCGCTCACTGCTCCCCACACAGTCACTGGTCCTTCCTAGAGACTGTGAAACAGCAATCCCTGCCTGTCTCCCCAGGGGACAGCTGTGACGATCATCTGAGAACTACACATGACATTGCTCTGTCTACCAATGGGCTCTGCCCCTGAGGCTGGTCTCATGATTACTGGAAATCATGTGGCTCACCGTGCCATTATTTACCTTTCTATGTATCCCTTCTTTCTCCTCAACTAGACTCTAAGCTTTCGAAGAAAAAGGACTATCTGGGTATCTTAAAATGTCCTGAATGAGATGAAATATGTCTGGGATTTGCTTTAAAACCAGCCAGTATGGTGAGTGGGAGGAGTGTGGGTGAAGGGAACAGTTGAAATTTTCTGTAATCAAGTTTTTAAAAGTATCCTGTATGCCCAGGCCTCCTTGTCTATAAAATGGATAGGTCGTGCAGGCTGGGGTTGCTTCTAGCTGCTTCTTCTATGATTCTGAGTCACCATACAGTGGGTATCACCAGTTAGCTGCAGAGTGCATGGGGCTTAAGGCAAGGGTTGCCCCAAGCTCTTAAGAAAAATCCATGAGGGGCCGGCTCCGTGGCTGAGTGGTTAAGTTCGCGTGCTCCGCTGCGGCGGCCCAGGGTTCGGATCCCGGGCGCGGACACGGCACCACTCGTCAGGCCACGTTGAGGCGGCGTCCCATATGCCACAACTAGAAGGACCTGCAACTAAGATATACAACTATGTACCAGGGGGGATGTGGGGAGATAAAGCAGAGAAAAAAAAAAAAAAAGATTGGCCACAGTTGTTAGCTCAGGTGCCAATCTTTCTTTAAGAAAAGAAAAAAAAAAAAAAGAAAAATCCACGAAAGGGGAATGCAAGGTCCCAGGTCTCTTAGCTGCTTTTGATTTCAGTCTGTTGCAAGCCCTAAGGCAGTGAGACCTGCTCGGACCCCATTGCTCCTGTCCCCCAGGACCATCCAGACCTTCCTCTGCAGCCCGTATTACCGCAGGGCTGAGCAAGAGAGCCTTGGCTGCCCCGAGGGGTTTTCGTTTGCACGTGTTTTAATAAATTCTCTCCTATAACATCCTGTACAGAAGAACCTCTTCAACTGTCACCTTGCAGCTACAAGGCAGGAGCAGAAGCAATACTGAACAAGCTCCAACAGGAGGGAAAGGAAAACACCGCTGCCCAAGTGGAGGGGGCAGAGGGATTCTGACAGCAGCGGGACCAGGGTTACCGGCTCGGGTCGGGGCGTCCCTGCCAATCACAGCATCCCAGGTGGTATGTGTACATGTGTTGAGGTAGAAGGGGTAGGGAACCCCTGACCCTCAGCTCTTCCTCGATTGTGCTCACACACCTGAGGTAACACCTCTAGACCCCACAGCTTCGGGAGGTGGAGGGGAGACAGTAACATGCAATCAGGGGACTGAGCGTCCCTTTGGCACTTTAAGGAGAAACAGACTTACCAAGTGTGCTGGGGATGGTGACCTGGTGTCCTTGACTGTGGCGCTGGAGGGGACATCAAGGAGGGGCCATTTCATCTGCAGGTACTGCACAGGGGACAGAAAGCACAAAGCAGCTGGTCAGATGAGGCCTCGTGCGCCCCGAGTGAGCAGAGGAGGAGCTGTGCAGCTGGGCTACTGGCGGTTCAGGGAGGCGATTCATTTTAACGGTGCACACTCCGGCCTGGGTCAATGTCCAAATGACGATCACAGGACAGTATACATTGATAACCACCACCAGTGCCACCAGCCCCCTCCATCATTCTCAGGGGATGCAGACGACAGCACAACTGACCAAAGTAGTCAAAGAACCTATCGCTGAGGGTCAAGTCCTCCCCGCTCGAGTCACGGGACAAGCAGGCTCATCAAGGGAGCAAAGGCTCGCAGATGGTGACCCCGCCCCATTCATGTCCATCTCTTACAGCATCACACACAAAGCTCCCTAAGAAACAGCCTCTCCAGAAGGATCTGGTGAATGAATGAATAAAAACCATCTGCCTGACACTTGTAGGGTCATGGGTAAGATCTGTTCATACTCAAGATGCTGAACTTCACTTCATTACAGCGTTTCTCAACCTTGAAATGATTATCTGGTACCTTACCCTCTCTCGTGTATTACTGCAGAAAATCCAAACCAAACAGTCAATCACACACAGAGACACACACACGACACATATTTTCCTTAAACGAAAAGCCTCTCCTCAAGCCCGGCATAGCACAGACTTTGGCAAGAGCCTGGAATGGAGTGAGTGGAGAGGCAGTAAGGGGCACTGGGTGAGCCCGCCTGCGCTCTGGAGTCGAGTATTCATGGGTTTAGGTTCTCAGTCTGTCAGTGTAGGCTGTGTGAACCTAGACAACTGTCTTAACAACTCTGAGTCTCAGTTTCTTCATCTGTAAGGCAAGGCTATTATCACCAACTTTACAGGTTGTTAGAAGAATCAGGGACAATGTCAAGGTCTGAACACAGTCCCTCCCACGTGGGAGACATTTGATAAATGGCAGCTCTTATTTTCATAAGCAAACCATTAGTCTTTTGCCAGGCGCAAAAACACATGTGTTGTCTTAGGGTCAACACTGATAGGGTGCTTCTGGGCTGCAGACCAGCTATGCAGCCTCTTCGCAGAACTCTTGAGGATACTTGGAAAACTAAAGCTCTAATAGGAAGTGGTGGTTCCAGGGGGAGTTTCACAGAGAGACAGAAATAAGTCTTTGAATCGTCCCTTGCCTTCATCATCAATTTCGGGGGGAAAAAAAATCATGATTTGGCCTTGAGCCATGTGCACGGGATCAGGGAGGTATGGTGGGCAGTGCCCCAGAAGGGCCCCTGGCCTTCAGCCACAAAAACTGACCGAGACGGCAGGCGCTGGGCTTTCCAAAAGGTGTCTAGAAGCAGAAATAACCACACAGGGACACATCTACCAAGGACCAGTGAGTAGCACAGACAGCAGGTGGGATGGGCCAAGCAGGCCTGGCTGCAGCGGGGCTTATAGGATGTGGGTATGAAAGGGGGCACTGGGGGCCCTGTGAATAAAGATAGTCTTTCCACTCTGGGCCCTTTGGTACCCTCCCCCACCCCTTATACTGAGTCTCACTTGTGATACTATCTTCTTCTTCCCTTCCCACCCCCACCCATCTCCTTCACTCCTCAGAGCCTACACTTCCTGGATGAACTAACAGGATCGAAATGCCTTTGGCAAGTTAAAAGCATTGGACAAATATCGACATCATTAGTTAAAAGTCATTTCCTCAGTGAATAACAATATTTGGGCCACACTGGCAGTTTTCAAAGCATTTTCACACACATAACCCAGTTTAATCTTCACAACAAACCCGGTGCTGACAAGTAGGGGTGACTGTCCCAAATTATCAGATGAGCTAATGGAAGTCAACACGGGGTAAATGACTTGCCCAACTTTACACTGGGAGCTGGAGCTGAGGTCTCGACTTCCAATCTCACACTTTTTACTACAAGATGAGTCATAAAGCTTTTCACAGCACCACCTTTGTGAACACCCCACCGCTCTGCTTTGCTCTGATGGGTTTCTCTCTCCTCTGTCTCACACAGGGCTGGCCACCCAGAAGCCGAATGAATACATGTATGTCAATATTCTCCTGTAGGGACACCTGAGGTGGCCACAGCTCACACATCAGTGCTAAACACCACACTCGTTTCTCCAGAAGCAACAACATCAACATCTGTTTTTTTTTTTTTTTTTTTAAAGTTGAACCACAATCACAAGTATCAAGAGAAGTGTCCCAAAGAAGTATCCACTCCCCCAACATTAAACACAGTAGAAGGGTTCCTAAAATCCATCAGCTCTACCAGCATCTGGCTCCCTATTTAGAATCACAAAGACACACACTGAACACTCTTGATTCCTGTTGGCTTACCAGAGGTGTTCTCAAATCATACGTGGTGGCCCAAAGGAATCTATCTGAACCCTAGTCTGGGACAACGCTGGAGTTTGGGTCTCAGAGAATACTGTCAGCTGAACTTACGGGTTGGTAGGCACAGCAGGCGTGAAGGATCTAGAGCAGTCAGATCAACGCTGGTACTACTGACGTTCTGGGCCAGATAATTCTTTGTTGTGAGGTCTGTCCTGTGCATTGCAGGATATTTAGCAGCATCCCTGGCCTCTACCTACTAAGCGCCAGTAGCCCCCACCCTCCTGCCCAGTTGTGATAACCAAAAATGTCTCCAAACTTTGTCACATGTCTCCTTGAGGGGCAAATTGCCCTCTTGATGAGAACCACTGCTCTAGTGGTTGAGGAGCTGGTACCCAATATACTATGAGTTGCCTGAGGGTCTGTCTGCCTTGGTACTGGGCCTATTAAGGTACAAATATACGTATAAACACACACACATTCACAGTAAGGGCTTTTAGAAATAACTACTATTTGGGGCTGTCTATCACGTGCTTGGCATTTTATCTACCTACCAAGATGTCTGAACTTCTGGTGGGAGGAGACCACACTGGCCTCTTCTCCCCTTAGGGTTCACTCTCACTGACTGTAACTGAGACCTGGAAGCTTAAAGGTGGGTGAAAATCTTTAGCCCTGCCCACTGAAGGTGGGCACCTTACAGATATGTCAGGCAGGTGGGGAGAGGTGGTTCTGGGAACAGTGTCCATTTCACCCAGGACCCTTCCTGCTCCAGTCACTCCTGGGGGTGTGTGTGTGTCTAAGAGAGAGAGAGAGAGAGAGAGAAAGAAAGAGAGAGAGAGGGAGGGAGAGAGATTTATTCTGGGAGGTAGGGAAATGGAGGAGTGTCACCTCCCCCCCTTCTACTTTTCTGCTTTTGTAAGATTTTGAAACAAGTGATGAGGGTAGGGGTGGGAGAAGACCTATAAAATGTTCGAGCCTCCTGCAGCTTCGCTAGGGAGTATCTCTGGATTGCAATTCTGAGGAAAGGAGCATTCTAAAGGGACAGTTGAGCTTCCCAGAACAAAGAACTGGGCAGAAGGAGCCAGCAACGCCCTTGTAATCCTCCCCCACCTCAGCAGCAGAAATTTGGAGGTGGCCGGGCAGTTCTGAATTCCTACGTCAGGCCTAGCCCAATGTTCAGTGGAAATAAAGCTCTTCTGGACTGCAATTCTCATGTGAGGCCAGCCCCACAATCACCCCAGGGCTAATCATTCATTGGTGGGAGCATGTCCTCTGGGATTAAGCATGTATGGCTGAGCCGAGACTCTTTGCACAATAATGGTATGTGGGCAAATTAAAACTGCTGGTTTCTCCAAGCCCAGTCTAGGCTCCATCCAATTGGCCACAACTGGCTCCAGACTAGTGTATCATGGTCAGGCTGAAGTGCATAATGAAGATGGTCCAGCTACTTCCCTCCTGGAGGATGCTCTTTGGAATGGAAAACATCAGACCTGTGTGGCATCAATGCAACTGATGGCCAAGCAACAGCAATGGCTACCACTTATAGGATGCCATCTGTGGGATAAGTACTTCTGATACTCAAAAAACAGAAACAGACCCAAATGGCAAGTGCTACCACCCTCGATTTACATATGCTGCTTAATATGCTCCTGTGTGTTGTGACTCTGAGACAGGACACCAATTCTTCCCGAATCCGGGAAACTCTTTTTGGGGGACTGGAATTCCATGGATCACACCTGGGGAAATTCTGCTCTTGTGGTTCTCAGTTAAGTAGAATGAGGCTGTGGATTAGAATCTGTCTTTTCCTTGTTAAAAAACGATGATTCTGTTCCTATTTTTAAATCGTTTTCACTGGAACAGTTGCTGAATTCTCTCAGCATCTACTAAAACGGTCAGATGGCTTCTCTTATCTGCCTCAGTCATGAGCTGCATACACAGTGATGGATTTTTGGACACTAAAGCACCCTTGCATCCCCAGGTGAACCCTACTGGGTCATGGCCTGTTTGTTCTTATACTATACTGCGGAACGCTAACCATGAGTGTTTTAAGATTTTTACTCCTACGTTCCTAAGTAAGAGTGGACAAAAGTTTTCTTTTTCTGTGACATCTTTATCAAGTGTTGCTCTCGGTGTTATTTTGGCTTTATTATTTATAAGTAGTGCTGCTCCTCTTCTCCTTAATGTTCTGGGCCCCTTTCGGCACCTTGGGTGCCCCCCCAGTGCCCTCCTTGGGGTGATCGCTCGGCCAGGTGGGCTGTTTCTGCTGGACTCGCGTCTGGAAGGGTCTCTCCGAGGGGTGCTCTCACCGGAGAGCTGGAGCCCCCCTTCCTGCAGGGAGGCGGAGCACTGGGCCCACAGAATCCCCGCTCAGCTCGAAGACTGTGCAGCAGATTAATTGCAGCTGTGCCCTGGAATTTCCCCAACATACAAATCTTCATGATGTAAAACAGCTGGGAGGAAATCCCAGCATGCCCCGTACAGAGGCAGAACTGCCAATGAGCTATGGAGATTAACCCTCAGCCTTCCAGAAGGTAGGGAAGAGCCCCTCCCCCAGCCATGCCTGCCTATTCCAAGCTTGCTTTGGTGTGGACAGGACTCTACAGGCCTCTTGGGAACGCCCACATTCTCCCCATTCACACGTTCTCACAGAAAACTCAGGCAAGAGGCAAAGTTTCATGTGACAGAATCGACAGCGGTGCTCCCAGAAGGGGCGCACTATGGCTGGAAGCAAGGATCTCCCAGCGCTTCCCAGGTGAGAACACCCCACACCACAGAATCCCCTCTGCTTCTCCTTCTTGCGGGGAGGGGCAGGCCTGGTGCAGAAAGAAAGGGCCCTTTTCTCTAGATTTCCTGTCTCATGGATTTGTGTTTAGCCAGACGAAACTTACCAGTTTAGGTGACCAGTCTTTTCTGCCTCTGTGGTCCCCCGTGGTAAACAGACTCTGGGACCCCAGAGCCAGGGCCCCTTCAACAGAGAAGATGGCTCTCCCAGACTTCACTCTCAGGAGACCTTATGGTGCATGCAGCCACCCAGGAAAACAGGCTAGAAACCCAAACCCCGCCCTCAGATAGCCGTCCACCACACAGCGAAAAGGACATTGAACAAAATGCTCTCCACTTCCTTTTAAAGATTTTTTTTTCCTTTGTTGAGGAAGATTAGCCCTGATCTAACATCTGTGCCCATCTTCCTCCACTTTATATGGCGGTAGCCACCACACATGGCTGACGAGTAGCGTAGGTCTGTACCGGGAATCTGAACCCACGAACCCGGCCTGCTGAAACAGAGCACACCGACCTTAACCACTATGCCATGGGGGCCGGCCCCAAAGATGACTTAAAATGTAGAATTGTATTACAAATGAAAAATGTGAAAAAACGATCAGTTTCTCCTTACTTTCCATTCTGCCACAACTGGGGGTGTAATCGTTTCTCATCAGGACTACCGCAATGGCCTCCAAACTCTACAAGAGTTTAGCCTTCTAAAAACTAACCTACGAGATCTCTTTCCAGCTTAAAATCCTTCCTTGGTTGGCTGCTGAGGGTCGAGAGATAAAGCCCCTAAACTCAGCAGCAATCCAAGGCCAATCTATTTTGGCTTCAACCCTCATGGCTTCCCCTTACACCCCCACACTAGCTGCACTAAAGTAATTTCCATGCTCAGAAGGTGCCATACTGCTCAGCTAGTCCCTGGCCTGGTGTATCCTTTACTCTTGGGAAACTGTAAGCCCCTCTTTAAGACCTAGCCCCAAGGTCACCTTCCTGGACCAGCCTTCTGCAGCTTCCCACAACAGTCAGTCACTCTCACCTCTGTGCCCCAGCTGTGCTTGGTGTTCCCATGGCACTCAGCATGCTGTGTTGTCCATTTGCAAATTGTGCCTGTCCTTTGGACTGTAAGCTCCTCAAGGGTCGCGTCCACACCCCAAATTCCTTGCCCAGAAGCCAGGGCTCATGATGCATCCAGACCCTGTCCCACCTTGCGCTTAAGCACTTTATAAGCCCCAGTTTCCACATGTGGAGCACTGGGTTGTCTAGCCTCTTCCTAAATCCTTTAGAGACATGGAACGTACGTGACGGGGCCTCTTTCACTCCTGAGCAATTGGTTCTCACATTAATTGGCTTAGTATTGCCGAGAATGTGTACCTGCAGCTTGGAGGCTGTGATACCCAACCTGCTGGCTACTGGAGGCCTGTTTAAGACCCTCTATCTTCAATCAGAAATGGACATAAGTGGGTCTAAATTTGAAAGTTTATCGATATTAAGCAAGGAACTCATTAGGAAACAGAAAAGCTTTCCCAAGTGGGAATAAATGTTTAGTTTCCAGAAGTCACTGAAGAAGAAGAAATGAAAGTAGTAAGAGATGGATTCCAAACATGATGGATTAAACAAAGTTCCAGAAGTATAAAAAATAAGGTTCACACACCCCTTATTTTCTTTTCTAAAGATGAGTACTTTCTGCATCTGCTTAGTTTTATGGATGGCACTCAATCCCAAACATAGTTACCCTCTGTGATTGACACAAGTATAGACGGTTGGGTTTCTTCTTGAGGTTTTGTCGATAGGTGAGTTGTTACAAATAAATCCAAAATGTCCTAAAGTAAGCTACTTTTCAACGTAATATGACATATAAATTTCCTTGCAAAAGTAATTTAGAAACTTTTTTTTTTTTTGTAGTGTTTTAAACCAGTGAAATGGCTTTTTTCTCTTAGGCACCTGTCACAGCATTTAGTCGACAAATATTTTTGGAGCCCCTCCTACGCATGGGGGGCAGAGGGGCTCCAAAAATATTTCATGACTGAATAGTAAACTCAAAAATAGAGTGGATTGGTGAGGTTTCAGTTTTCCCATGAACACCTATTCCCTGCCCCTTTCCCCAAATAATTCCCTTTCTTTCCTGGATGGCCTGACACAATTCTCTTCCTCTCCCAACTCAGAGAATCTGGCAATCTGCCTACCAGACTTGACCAAGGTTGGTTTTTAATAACTGGCTCCCCCTAGAGGTCAGATTCTGGTGGTGGAAGGACAGCATGCGAGGTGGGAGACCAGGCCTCCAGGCTCTAACCTCTCTGGGCTCAATCATCTCACCTTTACAATGGGGATGTTTTACTTTATTGGCTTGAAGGCAGGGACCTGGACCAGATGGCCTCCTATGCAAAAAGTTGAATGCAGCTGTTTTTCTAAACCACAGTAGGTTGCTGGGAGTGGAGGCTGTGTTGGGGCGCTCAATAAATACAGAATCAAGAGTCCTAGCTGATCCCCACTTACAAGCAGTGTACCCGAGGAAGTTACCTCATCTTTCAGAACTTCTGCTTTCCCACCTGTAACATGGGAATAACAGCACCTACTACCTGGCAGAGTTTTTAAATTTCGCGTGGCAGTTACTTGGGCAAGGACCAGGCAGGGTGCTGGGTGAGCTCTTAGGAAATAAGCGTTTCGACACTAAAATGCAAAGCTACTTTTGTTCAATGAACCTATCACCTGCACTTTACTCAGGGACAGGGAAGAGCTAACTAACACAGAGTTTGGCCACTCCCTCATCTCTGGGTGCTTCGTGGGGAGACAGGTCCCGTTCAGAAGTGTGCTGGTAAATGTTTAATAATTGGCTCTCTGAGCAAAAACAAAAACACAGACCCCGATTTGTAGCATTTGCTGGGACCCACAGTGTAAATGTTCCCACCATGGCTGATTTCAAGCTCCCATGCTGAGTTCCTGACAGCAGGGCTGGGAAGAGATGCTAATGATCGGCTGGGTAGCAGCTGGCTCCGGCACACCACTGTGGGCGGGCAGGAGCTCAGGGGGTCTCAGGTCTGCCCTGACTTGCTGGGACTGTTGGCTCCATTCACAGACGGCTGGACGGCTGACACATCTGGTCCTTGGCTGAAGAGGGTCCAAGGTCTTCATGCAGAGCCAGACACTTGGCCAGCCAGGTCTTCCTGGCAGCTGGGTGCTCTTTTCAGAAAGCAGAGAAACTCTGCTGCCAGGGCACTGAGCATGGCCACTCGGTGATAAGGGGACCTCCGGGGCAGAGACCTGGACTTTCAAGAAAAGTCAAAGTTAAACTGCTTTTGGGTCCTCATTTCTGAAGCCTAGAACTCCAGGCCTCCTGAGTGAGTCCTCTGTCACCCCTGCAATGGCTGTGGTCTTGGGTTTGCTGGGCCCAGGAAGCTTCTGTGCTCACACCATAGAGAAACTTCTTCACAGGAGCTGCCCAGGGACGCCTCACCCTCGTTTCCCTGAGCTGAACCCTACCTGACGCCTCCTCCTCTCTCTTGTCCTGGCCATGCCTAGTGTATACTGACAGCACTCCCCTCCCCTCAGGTACGATCCTGGCCCCATGGTGGTCTCTGCCCTGTTCTGGGGCCTATACATATGCCCCCCATGCCATTCTGCTCGCCATCTTGTTCATCTGGCAACATGTTAGCGCTGATTCCACATCAGTACAGAGAGAGCTGCCTCATTCTGTGTAACGCCCCATATGCACGGAGGCGCCATAATCTACTCAATGGTCCCATGTTCACAGACACGTAGGCGCTTCCCAGTCTTTTGCTGCCACAAATATCCCTGAACACTCATCATTTTGCTCATGTGTGAATACAGCTGTCGGATACATTTCCAGCTGGGAGGGGAATTGCTAGGTCAAAAGTATGCACACTTATGCTTTGAAAAGTATTACCAAATACCTCAGTCTATATCGCTACCAGCAACATATGAGAGAGCTGATTTCCCCACACCCCTGCCCACACAGTGTTATCAAACTCATTGATCTTTGCCAAACGGACAGGTGAAAATCAATAGCTCACTGTAGTTTCAATGCGCATTTCTCTTGTTGTCAGTGAGGCTGAGAATTGTCATAGGTACAAGTAGTGATTTCAAGGATAGAGAAAAGATGTGTGTGGCCAAGAGGAAGTGGGTTTATAATCTGCCGGGGGGCAGCAGCGGGGAGGGAATGAGCCCCAAGTCGGCAGGTGTCAAGGCAGGCCTGGGGAGACAGGGAGGGCTCTCTGGGGACCCTCACAGTTCACGAAGGACTGTGCAAGCTCTGCTGCATCTGATCTTCCTTAGATGGAAGCAGGGCAGATCCGATGGGGGCTGAAGGCAGAGTCTGTGAGGAGGAGGCGGAGGGTCAGGAAGCCGCTGCTGGTGGCTGGGTGAACAGGGAAGCCGGTGCACAGCCACTCTTTCTTTTCCTCCCTCCTTCCCTTCCCAGTTCTGTACACAGGCTGCTTTCACTTCCTCACCACCTTCCCGTGTGGTCCTCAGCACTCAATAGTCTTCCTTCTGTTCCAGCCACTCTACTGTCTCTGTTACTGGAAGGCCACTGATGACTTTAGAAAGAAAATAAAAGAGATTGGCCTTTTATCTGCCAAATCCTATGGGCATCTCTCAGGCCTCATCTTATTTGGCATCTCAGGGAAAACACATTTCCTACCTGGACGCCCTCTCCTCCTTGTCCCCTGTGGTTTCAGGTTCGGTGTTCCCTCTGGTCGATCTACATTTATTGACCTGAAGAACTGTCTGGGACAAACTATTCAGTGAAGAAAGCCAGTTACAGAACCTGGAAGGACAGCCACCAAAATGTTACCACTGGGTTTGAGCATTTCAGGCAATTTTCTTACTTTCTTCTTTGTGCTTTTCTTATTCCTTTGAAATTTTTTACAATAACTATGTATTGTATTGTCACAACAGTAAGCAGAGCCATCACAATTAACCCAATCTGTGCCTTCAGTTTCCCCAACTAGAAACCTCAAAACCCACCTTAATGTCTTTAGTGGCTTCCCCTACCCACGGTTGGCCACCAAGTTCTGTGAATTCTAGGCATCTTTCTAGAGCCTAGGGATTCAGGCCCTCCCTATTTCATGGCTGGGCCACTGCAGCAGCCTTCTGTCTGCATCTGGTCTCTTGGCTCGGCTTCAGTGTCTGCTCCAGACTCTGCCCAGGAGGCACTTGAGGGTAGCAACCCAGTTTGAAAGGGGTGGGTGTGGGCTGCAGGTCAGTTTGCCCCAGACTGAAAAAACGTCTGCCGTCCTTATCAAAGAACAGGGTGGTAGAGAGAGATTCAGCGGTCCCAAATCCTCTTCCATAGTGTCACCACTGCTTCTGTCTCCCTCCCCATGTCTTCCAGGCCACCCTTCGCTTGCTCCTAGTAATATCTTTCTAAAACATAAAACTATGCTATTTAAAGCTAGCAGGTGGCTTCCCATTCTTACAGAATTGCCTACTTATAGAATGGACCAACAAGCAGCGAAAGCTCTGTACAGAGCAGTTCACAAACGTGCAGGAGGCACCTCCTATAAAAGGTGGCTGTTCATGTGCATGACATGCCACGAGGCGGGTGGTTGAAGTGCATAAATAACTAGAATAAATGACAGGTTCAGAGAAAACAGGGATCATAGTAGGCAGGATTCTCATGGAAAAACTGGAAGACTTCATGCAGGAGGTGGCATCTGAGCTGGGTGATGCAGGCAAGATACACTTCTGCTGTTGTTTACTTTTGAAAGCATTTTACATTAATTATCTCATTCGATCTTACTGATCCCTAGATATAGATAAAACAGATATTATCACCCTCATTTTGAAAATGGGAAAACTGAGCTTACTGGAAGCTTCTGGATTTACCCAAGGTCATGAACTAGTGATGTTCCAGTTGGCACAAGAATACAGGGCTTTGGACTTTTATGGTATGACTCAAAGGGTACAAGGGCATGCTTTTTTGTCTTCTAGAAGCTTCAGTCTCATCTTGGAATTTTGGGATAGCAAATACAGGGCACAAGTGCTGCCCCCACCCCCACCCCAGGTGCCCATGGCAGACATTGCTAACAGATCATGGCATTCTTCCCTATTAATGCTGAGTAAGACCTCAGAATCCTCAATCCAGTACACTACGCAGCCCCTAACAGTTGGTTAAGATTGATTCGTGAAGTGCAGTCTATTTATTCTCTGATTTAAGCCTGAAGGTAGATACGGATGTTCTTGCTGAGAAGGGGGGTAGGGGGTGAGGCCAGGCCTCACGAGCATTTCTCTCCTGGCTGGCACAATGAGGAACTAAGTCCCTGGACAGAGGTGAAGGAGGCACAAAGAATGTGACTAGACAGCAAAAACAGTAATGATTTGCAGAAAGCCCATTGACTAAAAGCAGGCCTGGGAATTCTGAAGTTTATGGATTTTCCCCTGTGGGAGGAGAAGCTGGAAAGCATCCCAGGTATTGAGGAGAAAGGAAGCAGGATCTGTGTATAATCAATGGGGAACAGGAAGTGCTTATCTTGCGCCAGTAAAATACACAACACAAAAGAACACCAGGCTGCCTGGAGCTGCCTCCCAGCACGCGGAGCTCCAAGAACCCTTCTCCATCGCTCCCGCAGGCCCCGCGGCTGGCCAAAGTCAACAACTCCTGGGCACCAGGAAATGGGAAACGTCTGAGGAGGTCCCTCAATAAGTGGGCAGTTTGGGGAGAGATCTCCGACCCCTCAGGCAAGAAAGGATGCTGAGAATAAGGCCACACCAGCTACCTCTGCGCAGGGTCACCGTGCCTGATAAAGGAGCCTGAAGTATAGGTTCTTGCACCCTACCTATCTTCATGTGCGTGCAAATGTGTACACGGGCGGGTCAGTCACTTAAAGGGAACAACAAAAATGATTCTGCACTCATACTGAAGGAGGGCCCAGGAAATTAAGATAGGATGGTGGAAAGGCTAAGAAATTAACATTTATTGTGAGTATACTGTATGTAGCTACTTCATACACATTATCACACAGCAAACCCATCACGCCGCCTCCTCCCCACTTCATGAAAGGGGCTTGCACCTCATTCCCAATTCCCATCTCAAGTCTATTAAATAACATCTCCTATTTTTTAGTATTTAAACTATTCATTTTAATAGGCATTAAAATACATACGTGTTAGATATATAAAAGGAAGACTTTGATTTCTTGGACAGTTGCTTACAATAAAGCTCTGTTTTTAAAAAGTGGGGAAAAGTGAGTCAATGCAAAGAAAAATGTTAATGGTATATGTGCTCTGTGGCAAAGATTATCCAAATAAGTGACATTTGAGAAACATTGCTGTAGAATCACATGTTTATGGCCATCCAGAGGTTACAGCAAATTATAAGGGTGTCCTAGGAACTGGAGGAAGAGATTCTGCACGCAAACCCCAACGTCAACATGTCCCAAGACACATCACTGTTTTCTTCCCAAGTGCTTCTCACCCAGACCCATCATCGTCTCACATACCCCCAAGGGAAAACCTCAGAACTCTTTCCCTCCAGCCTCTCCCTCACTGTTGGCTGGCCAGCCAGTCACTAAGTCCTGTCCATTGGCTGCCACAGTATTTTTGCCATCGCTACTACCCCCGACCTTGCGATGGCTTCCTAACCTCTCCTTGCTTCAGCTCAGCCCAGCCCCTCCTCCAGGTCATTCACACACTTTGCTGCCCCACTGACATCCCTGCTCATAGCCAGGCTCATAGATCCTCCCTCATCTCCCCCTAAGCTTCTTGGGCACAGGAACCAAAACTTATTTGTCCCTTGGGTACCGAGAGCCCGTGACACAGCACCATTTGAGAGAGGTGCTTGATGACTGGTGCAGGGTGTTTTAGAGTTAACTGAATTAGAGACACAAGTGCTTCTCCCTCTAAGTGTTGCTTCCCAGGCAGCTCTAGGTGGAAATGCACCCAAAGGCCAAAGGCAATGAGGGGCCATGCTCCTGGGGTTGTCCTAGAGTGAGAGCAGTGAGAGCCACAGCCTTTGGGGAAGGTAATGGATAGCGCGACTGGGTCTGTCTAGTGCCAACGGGCAGTCAACCAGCCGATGAAGACTCCATTTACTTAACACAATTAAGATTGATCAAATCAAACAAACATTCACTGATATCATATCTGCTTCCAACTATTTTTATATTTTCCCCTATAGTTTACATATTGATTATAAAAAATAACCTGATATATCCTAGCTCTTCTATAGCAGGGGGCCATGACACTGGGACTGTGCTGCTCAACCCTGTGTGGGATATAGCATTTCTGAAATTCATGTTCTATCTGATGTTAGTATCATTTCAGCTAAGCAGATAAGTAGGTACAAAAGCCAAGGACAACAAGCTGTCTGCATAGAAGAGTAAACAGATTTTTTTTTTCTTGAGGAAGATTCACCCTGAGCTAATATCCACTGCCAATCTTCCTCTTTTCATATGTGAGCTGCCACCACAGCATGGCCACTGACAGATGAGTGGTGTAGGTCTGCACCCAGGAACTGAACCCGGGCTGCCAAAGCAGGGCATGCCGAACTTAACCACTAGGCCACAGGGCTGGCCCTAAACAGATTCTTTTAAAGATAACATTTACTGATTAGTTATCTTGTGCCAGGCACTGTACCAAGCTATTTCCATGTGTTATTTCATTGAACCCTCACAGCCTTATATGTTGATGCTATTATAATCCCCACTTAACAGAAGAAGAGATGAAGGTCCAGAGAGGTTAAGTAACATGCCCAAGCCCTACCTCATCCCAAATGCCACTCTCGTAATCCTTCCATTATGCTAGTGCTAGAAGAGAAACTTCCAGACTACTCCTCCAGCCAATCTGGCATTTCTCAGATACAGGCATCAGGCCACTGGCAGAGCTGGGATGAGAACAATGCAGGCGCCCTGGTCCCCAGTTACAGAAGAGCTAGGATGGATCAGGTTATTTTTGTAACCAACATATAAACTACAGGGGAAAAGATAGAAATAACTGGAGGGGAATGAAATATTACCCTAAGCAAATCAATATTGTGAATGCCAATCAGCAGAAGTCATATAATACACAACAAAGGAATAATTGTATCATTCAAGATTTCATTATGGAGAAACCGGAAGACCTTCTAAGTGTGATCAATGGCTCCACAATGCCCCCTGGTGTTCCCAGGCACACACCGGAAGTAGGCTAGGACGGCTAGTGGGAACAAAAGCCCTGGATAAGGATATATGCCATATTGAAAACCACACCAGGGAAAGGCCCAAATCCCAAAGGCAGTGACCCAGCGGGTCAGACAACAGAGATCCCTTAGGACTGGGCACTTACCCAACCAAAGGAAACCAAAGGAAAATCTCTGGGCTCCACTTCCATTTCTTTGCAGAATTTGAGATAAAGAAGTTATGAACTCAGTAAAGAGTTAATACTTTTAGTCTGTCAAATTGGCAAAGGTTTTCCTCCTCTTTAATTACCATGGGCACTTTTTCATACCCTGTTGGTGGGAGAGTAAATTAGCAAACCTTTCTTGTGCAATCTGGAGGCATGTATCAGGTCTTCCAAAGGCTTAGCACCCTAGGAATGTATCCTAAGGAAATAATTAAGGATGTGAGCAAAATATAGCTGCAGGATTGCTCACTGAAGAGCTGTTTATAATAGCCAAAAGATATTAAGTACATTATGCTACAAGTATGATATCTGAATTAATGAAGTAGGCGAACATTTACAGACATGGAAAGGCATTTACTGTATACTGCTAAGTGAAAAAGCAGGATACAAAATATGTGTAAAGTCCCACTTTTGTGAGACATCTATCTTTATCTATGTGTTGAAGAGAGATCTAGAAGGATATACACCAAGAAGTGAGCTGAACTTAGTCTCTGGATGACAAGATTATGGGTGTTATTTATTTCTCCTTTTGGCTAAATATATATTGCTTGTAAATGTAAAAAAAATATATGCAACGGGGGGTGGTGGCCCCATGGGGTAGTGGTTAAGTCTGGTGCACTTTGCTTCCACAGCCCGGGTTCATGGGTTCGGATCCTGGGTGCAGACCTACAGCACTTGCCAAGCCATGTTGTGGTAGTGACCCACATATAAAATAGAGGAAGCTTGGCAACAGATCTTAGCTCAGAGTGAATCTTCCTCACCAATAATAAGAATAACAATAATAATAATAATAAAAAATGTATATATGCAATGGGAAATGCTTTTCTTTCCCCCAAGATTGGCACCTGAGCTAACATCTGTTGCCCATCTTCCTCTCTTTTTTTTCTTCTCCCCAAAGCTCCCCCAGCACACAGTTGTATATTCTGGTTGTGAGTGCCTCTGGTTGTGCTATGTGGGATGCTGCCTCAGTGTGGCCTGACAAGCGGGGCCACGTCCCCACACAGGATCCGAATGCACAAAACCCTGATCTGCTGAAGTGGAGAGCGCAAACCCAACCATTTGGCCACGGGGCCAGCCCCAAGGGAAACACTTTCTAATTAGAAATTTTAAAGACAGATTAAAAAAAATCATTAGTAAAGTCTATACTAAATCTCCAGTCTCTCATTTCTAGACTTCTGTGTGCTGGTATCCTGCCCCTGACCACGCTCCCCAACCATCCCCATTAGGGCCTGGAAAAGGGTGATCTCAGCCACTTGGGAGTCACTGCTGGTCCCTGAGCAAGACACACTGGGCCAGCAGTGCTGCAGTCACCAGCTGCACACGCCCTTCCTCAGCTGAGGAAGGGGCCACTCCACAGTCCCTGCCCTTTGACATTCATCTCCAGCTCCTCCCTGCCCAACTGAACACAGATGGGTGCTCCCAAGGGGGAAAGTTTGGGTGCCATTTTGACCAGAGGGGAAGGCCCTAGAGATAACCCATTTGGATGGAGCTCAGACCTCACTGGGCATCACAGCTGCTTGGAAGAGCTTTGAAAACACTGATTCCTGTCCTCCATCCCCATTATGATCCAACTGTTCTAGGGTAGGGCTTACACATCCACTTTTTTTAAAGCTCCCCAAGTGATGCTAATGTGAGCTCAGAGTTGTCCCCAGATGCTAATAACCCCTTCCCCCCAATAACTTTCTGCAGTTTCTACCCACTGTTTGGGCTTCTTGTTCAAAGATGATCTCCTTGGATATATGGCCCTGTCCCTTTTACATTTTTATCTCCCAGAGCAAGCACCTACCCACCTACCCATTAAACATTTTTCAGTGCTACTATACGGCAGGTACCATGGTCTTGCCCCTGCCTAAATCCTTGACAAGAATACTGTCTTTATTTTAGAGAAATGATTACATGGATAAGGCTCAAGGTGGAAGTTTCTGGTAAATATGGAGAATCCACAACCCAAGAGGAGCCTTTGCAGGGTCTCATAAATTAACCACTGGGAGGGTAGACAGGAAACGCCTGCACCATGATCCCTGCTGGTGTTACTGGACAAATTCACCATCACAACCAGTATTCCTTTAACATTCCTAATGGCATTAGCACATTACATGCCTTACTTCTGGGTTGGGAGAGGGGCTGCAATGCTTTCCCTACCCTCTCCAACCAAATGAGGGCTTGGTCTTTATGGAATTTCAAGCATCTGGGCTAGGCTAGTTGGGGTGGGGTGGGGGTACATTTCAGAGCACAGAAACCCTAAAAACATTTCTCGAATCTCATGTCAAGTGACCTGGTAGCACACCAACTCTAGGCGCAGTCTGTGCAAGAGCCTGGTTTCAGAACTTAACTTTCACAAGCAGCTGTTTGGGGAGTGGGACTGCGTAGTGATCAAGCCTTGTTCAGAGCCTGCATCTGATGACCCCAAGATCCGCCATCTCTGCCACTTCCTTCCTGAAGCCCTTGTTCCTATCTACTGACTCCGAAAGGCGATCACTGATTCCAGTGACAACTCCATCTCTGTGTCCCAGGATCTATGATGCATACAGAATCAGACGGGCTCATCTGAACGCTTTTTTGTAAGTTCACTGGCCAAGTTCTGTATTTGATCATCTTGATTCTCTAGGTTGCAGTCTTAAATGCCCTACACTACTAATCAACTCCTTGAGGTCAGAGGTACTCACTCAGAGTCACTCAAGCACGTGCTGAATTAAACTCAAGAGTCATGCTGGGAAGGGGTCATGAATTTCTTCCTCCTCCATTTCCACCCTCCCCCCACCTCCCACAAGGAAGGAAAATCAGTACAATTGGCCAGAGTCCCACAGCTGGGTGGACCCCTGTGCTGCTGCCATGTTTCCCTCATAGTCTTTTTACGAAAACCAAAAACACCCACCGTTGTCCCTTCCATTCCTTCTGATGCCTCGGCCCACTGCAATCTGGCTTCTACAAGATTGTTCTTGCTGAGGTTACTGCTGACCTCCTAACGACCAAATTCAATGTCATTTTTCAGGTCTCTTCCCTAAGAAGCCTCTCAGCTTCTGGGACACCCCTCTCACCTGGGTTTCCACTTACCCTCTCCTACCACTCCTTGGTGTCTTGGCCTACCCCTGGAATGCTGGTGTTCTCAAATCTCCCTATGTCGTCTCGTCCAGACCCAGGCTGGTCAGTACCCACTCGGTGATCACTCTCATCTCTGGGGCTGGCCCCAACCTCTCTCCTGAACCCCTCACCCTTCATTTCCAACTGCCTCCTCTACCCCTTGCCACAGGCAGCTCAATTCCACACATACTCATCCAAACCCAGCACTGATCCAGTTTCCTAATGTCCTACAAACCAGGACTCTCTGGAAAGTAATGGGGAATGTTTCTAACAATTACACCAGACGTGATGGTTAATTTTATGTGTCAACTTGATTGGACCCTGGGGTGCCCAGATATTTGGTCCACATTATTCTGGGTTTCTGTGAGGGTATTTGCGGATGAGATTAACATCTGGATCGGTACACTAAGCAAAGCAGAGTGCCCTCTGTAATGCAGGTGGGACTCATCCAATCAGTTGAAGACCCGAATAGAATAAAAAGGCTGACCCCTTCCTGAGTAAGAGACAATTCTTCCTGCCTGATGACCTTTGAACTGGGACGATGGCTTTTTTTCTGACTTTGGACTCAAATTGAAACATCAGCTCTTCCTAAATCTGGAGCCTATCAGCCTTCGCATAGAAACCACAACACTGCCTCTCCTGGTTCTTGGGTCTTTGGCCTCAGACTGGAATTAAACCATCAGCTCTCCTGGGTCGCCAGGTTGTTGACTCACCCTGCAGATCCTGGGACTTACCAGCCTCCATAATTGCATGTACACACACATGCACATACAACCCCTACTGGTTCTGTTTCTCTGGAGAACCCTAACACAACTGATGTAAACCAGGACATATGGTCACCCTGACTATTGGACTAATTGTACTACTGTATTGATAACTTTGTCTTCCTCCTCTGGGATATCTCTCCAATCATTCTCCCTCCTTGATTCTCCTCATCATTGCCCTGGACCTCTGCAAAGACTCCTAATTTACATCCTGCCAGCAGCCCTTCCCCAGGCCAGCCCATCCTTCATGCTACTGACTGTGCCACGGGCTTGCTGAGAGCCCTGGTGGCTCCCCGATGCCTGTGGAATAAAACCTGCCTGCTTGTGGGCATTAAGGCCCTGGCGTATGCTTCCCATCTCCAGCCACCCACCCCCAGCCTCCAACAACACTCTCCAACCCTGTTCTAGCCACCCACATTACTCCGTTCTCTTGAGTGTTTCACTGTTCATGCCCCCAAGCTTTTTGGCAAAAGGCTGCCATACTTTTGTCAGGAGCTGGACACCATCCTGGGCACCTTTGGTCAGGGGCCCAGGTGCCAGCGAGGGGCTCCTGAGGGCCTCAGCTCTCCCCAGTGGCATTTGGAGGAAGCGTAGCCAGCACAATGTAGATGTCAGAGTGAGAGAGACAGGGGCCCTTCTTCTACAGCAGACAAACCTCGCAGTGGCCTGTTTTTTCTGGAGTTCAAGTTTAGGGTGAGGGTAGGCTATCTGAAGCCCAGCAGCAGCAAATACCTAGTGTTTTTCTCCAGCTCCCTGCCCTCAGGTGAAATGCACCCTCGGTCACTGGGTAGTAATCCAAAGGGAGTCTGCTAGAGGACTTACTTGAGGATGGCAATGGCACCAACTGCATGGACCACAACCCCGCTCTTGCTCCCTAATTGCTTTCAAGGTTCCCAAGGGACCCTATAGTTGCCGGGTACCCCATGGACATAATGGCACATTCTTCTGCAGTTTGTTCTCTTCCCCTTTTTGCAGTATCTTTGGGGAAAAAATCCTTCTGGGAGACTTTGAACTAGTCCCCGATGAACGTGCCTGGAACCACCTACATCTTTACCCTGGATTTGAGGCATTCAACTTCTTCCAAACCGCAGTCTCTGAACCCTGCAGACTCCTTTCTCCCTTACTCCACTTGGCTCGTCAGAGAACCAAGAGATTTCTTCAGGAGAGGAAGCCCTGAGCCGACATCATATTCTTTTTAGCTTCAACAACATCTGCTTCTACTCGCTCTGATTGCTTAGGCTGGCTTTTGGTTACAGCTAACACACATCTTCCTGTCCTTACAACCTCTGTCAAGACACGTGGGTGCCGATGGAATCATATATGGCCCCCACTTCACAATGTCCTCTCCCACACCATCAGGGACACCCTTCCCAGGGACATAGGGCAGACCTTTCAGCAGGCTGGCTCCGTGGGTGTGGTGCTCAGGTGCCTCATAATCAGAAACCCACTGAAAATACCCTTTCCTTTAATGCCTGTATAGAGAGTGGCCACAGGAGTGAGGAATCCAGCTTTGGCCTGCATGGTTCATCTCAATAGAAACCAAATGCCCACACATATAGGCCTGTGGGCCTTCTGGTACCATAGTTAACTTTTATGGTGGATTTTAGGGCCTTAAATAATTCTACTAATATGATTAAAAGTAAATTTTATAGCTTTGGCTTTGTAATACACACACACACCTCAACAATAATTCCCTAAGTAGTTGAAAACTACGATGATGCTCGAGTATACACTTAACTATTGCACAGTAACTGTAAACCACAAAGACACTAATCAGAGACGGCAGAAAGTATCTCAGAAGACGTGTACAAGACCCGTCACAAATAAATACGATAGAGGGTGAGCAAATGCTTAGTGATTATAATAAAACTCCCAAATCCCAGCAGAACTATTTCTCCCTCCTAGAGTTGAGGACCACTGTTTTGGAATTTTGCCACTTGGAAGTGCCCGTTCTATCTAGAAAGGGCAGAGGTGATACTGAGCATCCTAAAGGCAGGAGGGATTATTATTATTTTTTTTACTTTTGTATCTGTGGTCTAGATCACAGTACAATATTCAACACACGTCTGTTAATTGACCACTGAAACATCTTTCAAACAGGGGTTAACAAATGGGCGGGCCCTAATCTGAACTCCACAAGCAAGATTTCTTTAAATGATCGATCAGAAACGTCAATGTCTCTTCTTCAGTTTAAATTCCAGCTTTCCTACATATCAAATGGGGGTGCAACACTGCCTCTTGCACACGGCTGTGCTGCGGATTCAATGAGGAAGGGCACAAGAGGTGCTGGTTCCTTGTAAGCATTTGATAGCCATTATCATCATTTCTTCTGGTTGATGTTATCATAACACTGTGGACACAGCAGAGTTTGCCTTAATGAATGAGGGTGAGTTACAAGGTCTGCCCTCCAGGGATGTCTTAGTTCCAGGAAGTGGAGAAGTGGGATAATCCTGCAGTTTGGTGCAAGCTCCCCAAGAGGTCTCCTGGGGGTGCGTTGCCCCTCTCTGAGGCGCCCCCTCACACGTACACAATGTCTGGTGTCCCCGCCAGTGCTCAGGAACATTCTTGGCCAATCCAGCCCTCCCTTTCTTTTCCTCATTCAACATCGCGGTATTTCACAGCTCTCCACCAGCATTTATTGTCCATTGTTCAGAAAAAATGAATCAAGCCATGACTTAAGGCTTGAATTCAACTTAAAAAATTGTGTGGCTCTAAGGGTCTCCATCCAAGTTTTTCCCAAAAGATTATTCTCCAAGGAAAAAAGAAAACAAAATGGCTAAGTCTCAAAAATTTTCAGTCTCCATTATCCCACGGCTCTCTTTACCCCTTGAGACACAATTTTCAATAGTAAACTGGGCTGAAGTTGGAGGGCAAGGCCTAGAGAAGCTGTTTAATTCCTACCACCAAAGACAAACTCGGATTCTTTCACAATTTCCCCTCGGGCTGGCCCTCTGCTTTATAGGGCCAAACCACTGAAAGAATAAATGAATGCAAAAAATTTGCCTCACAGCAGCGAACACAAAGATTTTCTACAGATACAAATTCCCAAGCAAACTCACCCCAAAGATAATAAAAACGAGGGTTAGGTTTATTGGGCTTGTTAAAGGCCGACTGCCTGATTTTCTTTAGGGTCTGAATATGTTTACATGGCGGGGGGGCGCCCTGACACAACAGTTTGAGAAAATCAACATAGGCCCACAGAAGGCTAATTAGTCTGAAGGGAGCTCACCCTCTCATTCCACAAATACTCACTGTGCATCTACCGTGCTCCATCACTGTGGAGGTGATGTGGGGGACAGAAAGATAGTGTGGCTTGGGAGGTGGCCTCAGCCCGGAAGGGAAGACAGGATTTGTGTCCCAAGTGATAAATGCCACAGAGTGTGTGAGTGAGTAGTAAAGGCTAGTAGGACCTGACCTAGACTTTGCAGAATGGAGAATCCAGGTTGCCACCTGGACAATTTACACAGAGCAGGGCTCTATTCTAGAACAAACGTACTAAATAAGGAAAGGTTCTGAACGAAAAGGATCTAGGATAATGTTTTCCTAAAAACAAGGATGGAGAGGGTCTCAGGTCAGTGGGTGTAACTGGGGGAAGGAGGGGCACATAGGCAGGCCCACCCCTAAGATCTGTGGGGCCCAGGACAGGCATATAGATGAAAGCCCATATATGACACATTTAAAAGTTATAACTCCAACCAGCAAACTATTAAATATAGTCTATTCTCCTACTTTGACAAATATACCTTCCCAATGATATGAAAAGGCGAGGTTCAAATTTCGAGTTCCTAGACTTCTGAGTTTTGGATTAGAATGCGGTGGTGGTGGGAAAGCCTGACTCGGCATCCCCTCCTTTCTCTTCCATCCCAGTTCCATCCTGCACTACGAGGTCTCAGGACCACACATGAGAAAACCCCAGACACCTCAGCCCCAGGTAAGCAAACAGCCCCTTGACTCCCCTCAACCTAGGGGTGTGCATACCAGGGGCTCAGTCCACACCCAGGAGAATGGACCTGAGGAAGAGACCAGCAGTGGCCCTGGAGTCTCAGAATCCTATTCCTTGGCTCCTGGGCCATGGATGCCCTACTCTGTGGGAAAGGCAGGGGCTGAGGGTGGCAGAGCAGACCCTCTAAAGTGGGGGCCCAATGCAGGGGCCTCTTCTGCTCGGGTCTAAGGGTGACATTTCACATAGAGAAGGGTTCGCGATGCCAGACTGTGAGACACAGTGTCGTGTGGTTTTGGTTATGATGATGCTGAAGGCTAATCTTTATCCCAGATAATGAATACAACAACATTAGTTTCCACTTAATCCTCTCATCAAGCCTATGAGTTCAGTATTGCTGTTATTTCCATTTCACATATGAGGAAACTAAGATTAGAGAGATTTTAATTTACTCAAGGCCACACAGCTAGGGGTGGTGGAGCCAGGATTTGAATGTTATACTGAGTCTCGTGGCCTAAAAATACTCAGAGGAAATCATTTCCTGATCCTGAATGATGGAATCAGAGCCAGAAGGAACCATGAAATTCATTATGTCTGACCCTCCCGCGTGGATTTGCTGGTGGGCAGCACAGAGGAGGAATCCAGAGTCCCGCCTGCTGGGCCATCCCCGCTGTGCGGTGGGCACAGGCTCCCCCGGGGGATCAAGGAAGCCACTGGGGTGGGCAAGCAGCCCGGGCTGCCCAGCAGGCATGTGTGGCCCGCAGCCGGCCCCATGACCCTCCGTGGGCTGGGAAGGTGACCTCACTCCAAGCGGGGCCCTGGAGTTCTTCCCTAAAACTGCTGCCTTTGATGTTTTCTCTGAATCCCGAGAGCAAAGTGGCAGCGGGGAAGCCCCAGAATCTGGCCACTGTGCCGCTTCATTCCGTTTCCAAACATCGGCATGGGCGCTCAGAGATGCCCAGGGCTGGGCCAAGAAGGAGGATTTTTTTCTTTCTGTTTTTAAAATTGATTTTTAAAACCTTTGTAAACTAAGGTTTAAAATTTATATAGCTAAGTGCACAAACCCTGTGTACAGCTCGATGAATTTTTAACATGTACATATTATGCAATCACCACTGAGGCCAACATAGAAAACGTTTAAAAAATTGATGGCAAATTGCAGAAGGAATACACGAGCATATTCTCCTTGTAAAGCACTAACACACGACATGTAAGCGGACCCCCCTTTGACCCCCCTCCCAGCATCCCCCATACACACACAAGGCCCCACTGTTATAATTCAGTGTGTCCGGAAGCGGGGGTTTCCCCCCTCAGCATTCCCAGGCCTTCAGGCAGCAAAGCAGCCTGACCAAACAGGTTTGGGGTCTTTCTCCTTGAACACTCTCTTCTGCTCACCTACCCCCATCCAATTCCTGCAACAGATAAGACAGCCTGTGGATTCGCCCCCAGGGCTGCCCGGCCACCTCACTGAACTGCCCCCTGCAGTGTGGGGTTCCTTGAGGGCCACGGGGAGCTCTCCCCATCCCCTCACTTAAATAAGACTAACTTGGACCCTCTAAAGTTTAGCTGCCACAAACAAAGAGCGGCCTCTGGGCTGCTGGGCCTACGGGAGGTAGAGGGGACTGGGGGCAGGCCTGAGCCAGAAACTGCCCGAACTGGTTGCATTCCAGCAAGATTAGCACAAGGCCCAGGCCTGCTCCTGAGCCCACCCCTCCCTCCTCTCCTGGACCATCAATAGGATTTTTAACTATTTCCCTCCTACTTGCTGTCCAGCTTCACACGCTGACAACGCTCCCTGCTGTTTGCACATTAACCTCCCATTTGCCAGGCAGCTTCTGAGGGGCTGCGGATTAACACCCACCAACCCAGACAATGGTCTCTGGGGAGGGATGCAAAGGGCTCAGACAAAGGCTCCAGAGGCCAGGCCCAGTCAATCACTGTGCAGTAACTACTCCCCACACAGGCAGCGGCTCCCAGGCCCTGTCCCACGTGGAACTAGTGAGGGCAGGGTGTGCTCTCATTACCAGGGCCTAAGGAACTGGGAAATTACCCCTGCCTGGTCCAGTCGGGATGTTCTGGCCTTGTGATGACTGAGTTCAGGCCAGAAAGGAACCCCCTACTCCTCAGAGAGGCCTGCAGGGACCAGAGATGAAAAGCACTGGGATGAGGAGCCCTCAGGCAAGCCTGGCAGACCCAGCCCACCGTGTATAGCTTTTCTCCTTACTCCTGGAAAACCTGAGTTCCCAGCGGATACAGCAGGAAGCAGGTGCCTGGACCCCTGCGCTGAGGCTCCCAGGGAAAGCTGCCTGTTCTCTCGGCAGGCCCCGACTGTGGCAACTGTAGACATCACTCCACGTCAATGCCATTTCTTACTCTCCTGAGTGCAGGTGTGCCCACATATGCACGAACTTGGCAGCAAGTCAGAGTGAGGGAAAGGAAAGAGAACCAGAATGCTAAGTGGGGGAATGGTTCTTAAATGTCCAGAGACTAGTGGCTTCTCAGCCCCAGCAGCATGATAAAGGCCTGGCATTAGTATTTAAAAAAATCTCCTCCAGGTGATTCCAATGCAACCTGGTCCTACCTTTGCCTCTCCAAGCAAATGTTCATATGAATCAGTCTGGGATCTTATGAAAATGCAGATTCTGGGTCAAGAGGTCTGGGGTGGGGCAGGCGATGCTGCGTCTCTAACAAGCTCCCATGTGATGCTGGCTGGGGACCACCCTTTGTGTACGAGGCGCTAAGACTGAGCACGTTCCTCAGGAGACTGAGCCCTCTGTATACTCCAAGCAGTAGTCTGGCTTCAGTTTCAACCCTTCTCTCAAGGAGCCAGTCCTAGCTGTGCACAGCTCTGTTGGAGTCCTTCCTTACCTTGAGACAACCCCCGCGCCCCCAATGACAATCTAAAGACCCTCTTCTCTTAACCTGGAAGTTCCAGGCCCTCCTGAGAAAAGCTTGTGGCTTCAGCTCCTGTTTTCCTGCATGCATGTGCTTCCTTGTTCTGTTCATAGTACTAATATGGGGCAGAGGGTGGCTGGGGGCGGGGCGCTGAGTAGAAGGCTATTGGGGGTAGGGGTGGGAATAGAGCCCCCAACGGAAACAGAAACCAGAGTTCCAGCCCTGGGGCAGTTAACATACAAGAAACTTAAGGACAATTAAAAAGCAACAACCACAATTTATACGGTTTACACAGGCAAAACTCATTAGTGTGGGTCGGGGTGCTGGCGTTTATCTTTACTGGGCAAACCCCTTCTTTACAGATAGTACAAATTAATTGCAAACAAGACTGCAATGGGGATATTTAAAAGGCTGTGAAACAATCTTTGAGCCCCCAGCCCCCATGCGGGCAACAGCACCACTGACCTGCAATGGACACACACAGGCCCTCGCTCAGGGAGCCCTTGGCCAGCCTGGCTCCCATTCCCGGTGAAGTTCAGATGCAGTAAACCTGTACTCCTCTGGAGAGGTTTTACAATTCAGAAGCCTCCCTAATTCACACTGACATCCGCCCCACATCTGAATTAACTGTGTTTCCAGGCAGTGCCACCGGGCCCCTGTATCCCGCCAGCAGAATCACTTCGTGCTGACCGCTGCAGAGCAAATTTGAGGGGGGCTTATGGTTTGCAGTGGCAGCCAGGCTACAAATGATTATCCCAAATGAAACGATGTAAGAGCAACCTCAAATAAAGCACTCATCCTGCTGCCCCGCGCTCGCGCTCAGCACTCTCGGCCCTTCCACCCGCTCCAGGCCATGCGCCCTTCACTGGGCTCCTTGCAGCGACAGGGGCCTGGAGCTTCTAAAGGCTAAACTGTCCCCAAACCCAAGGGCTCCTGCTGTCACTCCCGGTGCCCCTGCAAGGTCACAGACCATAGTGGAGTCTGGCCAAGGTGGGACTGAATCCTGGCCGCGCTCCTTATCATTGTGCTACCTTGGTCTAAAGTTATCTTTTCTGAGCCTCAGTTCCCACTTATTCAAAAGGTATTCGTAAAACTCAGTTCATAACATTGTGTTGAGGTTTAACTGAGTTAATGTTTAGCAAGGATGGGGCCTGAACTAGGTAAGCTCTTATAATGGTCATAAAAAAAGGAACTTTTTTTTAAGGTAGGGGAGATGGTCTAATGCCCCTCCTTCTCTGAGGCTCCAAAGCACATCATTCTTCTCTTGAGACACTGAGCTTTCTCCGCCTTGAGGTCAGTTCAGCTACTAGTCTTGTTGCCCCTAGAGAGACGCAGATAGAAAGTACAAGGTCACATGCACAAGGTCACGGTCTCACTCATCTTTGAACCTCCTGTGATGCTCAACCCAATGCTTGCAATCAGTAGGAACCTGGTATTTGTTGCACCGATTTTCCAGCATGAACCAGCCAAAGGACAAAGCACGGATGCCATAACCAGGTAGCTCCAGTGGCCGCACAGACCAGACCTCCCTCCCACCACAAGCAGGTTCTGTTTCTGTCCTTAGGAACAACAGTAAAACAGGAATTGCACTTCTGGTGCCAAACTCTTCAAGGAAATGACCACCAACACCCTACTTTTTAAAATCAAACAGCAAACGATAGTCTGCCAGGCAAGGAGTAACCACAAACCTCTGGTTTCAGAGGCCTTCCGATGCTTCTTCGGAAACAAGGAGCCCCAACGTAGACTCAACGGGACACAGGCTCGGAGTGCATTGTTCAACAGTCTTATTGCTCTGTCCATACGTCCTACCTTGTTTTTACGGAAACGGGTCACAAGGTCAGGGGCCACCTTCTTCCAGGTCATGACATGCTTTGGTTGGACAGTAACGATCTCTTTTGGGGGTGGTGTGGGTCTAATTTTAGGCCTTCTGAGAAATGGCTGTGTTGTTTTCCCCAGGCTTAGTTTCCCATAGTAGGCAACAAAGATCAAGTTTTTAAGGTTTTCTGAGGTTTTAAAATCAGAAAGCGCTTGTCTCCTTGAGCTATCATCTATTCAGCTCTAGAAATTGCAGCCGGTCCTTTTGGACCCAAGAAGGGTGAGACTAGCTCTGAGGAAAGCTTCCTCGTGGCGCTGGATACTAGAGGCCGAGGAGGGGCTGGGGTGGGTTTGGGCAGAGGCCCAGGGGCTTGGGCAAGCTTGTGGTGCAGGTTGCTCAGGAACCACATGCTCATCGTGTGCAGACATTTCTGGAACTCTTCTTCAGAAATAGGCTGTAAGGAGCAGTCACTCACTCTATTATACACACATTCTTTCTTCCTCCTCTTGGCTCTGTTTTGCTGCTCCCTTCCGGGAGCCAGGGACTCCCCAAATTCTCCCGGGGCAGAGCAGTGCTGGGCAGGGACCTCTTTTGAAGGGGTCGTGCCGAGGGGTCACACTGAGGCTTGGATCGGCGTATAACAGGAAGCAGACTGGTAGCACACAATCATTTTGTGTTGTCTGCCTGGAGAGCTGGTTGCATACTATAATGAGGATGTAACAGCCTGCCACAGTGTGTGTGAATTATCTAGAAGTCCTGCAGCTGCCAATTCAGGCCCACAGCTATGGCTTCAATAGAAAGACCAAATGTTTCTTAGTTGAGAACCACTGGGAACCAGAGGCACAGGTAACCTATGGGGGTGGGGGCAAAGGACCAGCCTGGGCTTCCTGCTTCCCTGGGTGATCACTCATTCCTTCAGTTCTTTCTGTTATACCACCTCCTTCCAGCCCTCATCTCTCCCCTCCCTCCCCTCTCTCCCCAGTACACACATAGCACATGACATCTCCAGCAGGGAAACTTCTAAAATTTCTCCTAACCACGATCTCAACTAGAATGAGAAACTGTCAGCTAGTTTAAGGGGCAAGTAGAATGTGGCTTCTTATCGTGACATTTTCTGGATCAGATGGCAGTCACAGGGAACAATCAAGAAGCAGAGGGTTGCACGAGTGATCCTAGAGATGAAGGGCGAGTATCTAATATAAGGCTGTTGTCTGATCCTCTCCCTGGTAGCGCCTACGTCCAGCTGGTCCTGCATGAGGTGCTGAGAGAAGTAAAGAACATCAGGCTGGGGCCAGGGACTTGGGTTCCATCAACTCTGCCCAGATTAGCAGTGTGACCTTAGGCAGGTCCCTCCCCTCGTAGAGCACAGATGCTAGAAAAAGCCTTTATTGAAACAAATGTATTAAGCATCCACTGTTTACACTATATACTGGGCACAATAAAAGGCACAGGCTTTGTATTTTTTCCCCACAAGCCTTCTCTTTGTGTGTGATGAGAACAGTGCTGGTTATCACTCTAGACAATAAAATAGCCGGAAATGGGTCATTAAGTGGGGCAATGACCTACCCACTTGTTACAGTAACCTATTCTTGGTCATTCCAAAACATTATTCAGACAGCACAATAAATTCCTTGATTTTTCTTTCCACTCCTAAATTGTTAAATTAGACCCAAACCTCAAAACATACAAACCACATAAACCTCCCAAATACAAAGTAAGAGCTTGATACTAACATCTGTTTCACTCCTGCACAGGGGCTGGTGGGGCTCTCGCCCCCTACTGGTGGCCTCCGGGCGTGTTCTCCTAGCATTTGGCCCTAACTCTTAGCTGCTATTTAGAATAACGCTGTTAATTACTTCTTTACCACCTTCTTGCAGCTCACACTCAACATTAAGCATCCTCCAGAGATTCTAGTTTTTGCTTTCCTCTTCTTAAGCGGCTCCGAAAGGTCTCTCAAAGGTAATTTATCTGTCCCCAAGATGTGTCTAATTCTCTGCATTCACAGCTTCCCTTGGAGGGGACAGCACAGCTTGGTGGCTTTTAATATACACAAAGAACAAAATACGGTAATACAAAGTCATACAGGCTTATTAAAAATCCAACTTTTGAACTAGGCTATGTTTAAGATCTTATCATTGAGTGCTTTTTAAAAAGGCCAAATTACTAATTCACATGTGCGGTGGCGGGGGAAGACCAGGGGTGGCGGTAGCCTTATGGCTTCTGTCTATCATAGATGCCTCCCAGGAGTGTACTGGAGCCAGCTGGCACTGGTTTATTCACATCTCTTCCTAATTCCGTGTTCAGTGCTGCCATGTTGGTAGCTTGAAATCAGTCATGGTGGGAGTAACTACTCCACGGAAAATGACAAAACCTACAAATGAGCCCACGCCCCCAAGAGCTGGTTGTTAAACCTCTACCAGCACATCATTGCCTGTAACCCATTCTCCACAGCCCCCCTCCTTTACTTTCTATCATTAATTTAGAAGCAGCATCTACTGAGCATACAGTATCGCATTAGGCACTGGAACCCACAGACAAGTTGAATAAGCTCATACTACAGTCATGTGTTGCACAATGACGTTTCAGTCAACAATGGATTGAATATATAACGGTGGTCCCGTAACATTAGTACCATGCAGCCTAGGCGTGTAGTAGGCTATACCATGTCAGTTTGCAGAAGTACACTCTAGGATGTTCACACAACGACGAAATCACCTAATGACTCATTTCTGAGAAGTACACTCTAGGATGTTCACACAACGACGAAATCACCTAAAGACGCATTTCTGAGAACATATTTCTATCGTTCGGCGACACATGACTGTATAGAAAAAATAATGCTGATGGACCCACAAAAACAACAGTTAACTTGCTCTGTGTCCAGCACGGCCATAAATCTCTGCATGTGCAAACTCACTCAATTCTCACCACACTGTGGGTATAGAACCATTATCACCTCATTCCCCCAGAGCCCATGGGTTTTCTACTGCCGGAGGAGAAGACCTGGGTGGAGGCCCATGTGCAGAAAACCCACCAGAGCTGGGAGTCAAGAGCAAATGACTTATGGAGGCTTTGGGCCAGGAAGGGTTCTTGGAGGTGACAAAAATTATCTAAGCTCTGAAAAAGGCTCCAGAGACCCCAGGAAAGACAGCTGAGCAGCAGTTCCGATCAGCTTGAGAAGAGGGGTTTTTGCATACAACAGGCCCCTTGTAACAAACCCCTCTTCTCCTGGCACACTTGGTCAAGCCAGGGAAACCCCTTCCACTTCTGGAGGAGAGAAAAGGAAGGAGGCACAGTGTGCGATTATGAGAGAACAAATACATCCTTAGATTCTCACAGCTGAACACCCAGGGAAAAACCCAACCCTGAAACCATCAAGAACCCGGGTATCACCAGAGCAAATATCCCGCAGTTCTCTGCCCACCCTCACAAGGGTAACTGCACAAGAAACAGGGCCCACGCCATCATGGGACAGTGAGGAGCCACCTTTTCCAAGCAGTTGTGGTGGCGGCAGCAGCTGGTTCTCCTGCTGGGTTCCCAGCTGGAAATTCCAGGGGGAACCACTTTCTGCCTGCAGCATCCAAAGAAACTGCAATTAGTGGATAACAAAAATTAAATTTCTTAGTGAATCTTCATAGGATGAAAATAGCCATATCCTGCGAAACAATCGGACATTAGGCTGGGCCTTTCCTTATGACATTTAGGAGAGACAGAAAACCAAGTCCACTCCCCTTTTCCCTACTTCTTACTAGTTTTTTTTTTTTTTCACCCAGGGAATGAGTCAAGTCAGTCAACAAGTATTTATGGAGCGCCCACAGGATTGCAGAGTCTGGGAGGAGACGCCGGTTGCTGGAAGAAGCCCAGGATAGCTCTCACTTGAGACAGTAAAAGGAAATGTCAATCCTCAGGCCAGGTCTAAACAGGGCAGTAAAGAAGCAACTGCCACCCTGGCTGGATTTATTCTGGACCGATCACTCGCTTCTGGTGATCGTGACGCCAAAGTGGGCGGATCCGCCACGATTGTGCACATTTTTGGAAAAATACAAGCACAATGCTAACAATCGTGATGGTTTTGGGGGTGGGGACTGGGGGTTGGCTGAGATGCTCTTCTGACCCCAACTCCCAAATGGCCCCACAACAATCAAACTTAGTTAAACAAATGTTGTCAGATGTTCACCATTTTCCCCTCTGCAAATGTAAATGTGTATGAGCTGGAGGGGAAAGGCTAGGAAAATCTAGGGCCAATGGAAACAGCCTTCTGGGGGCCTGACCCTCTAGTTTGGAAATTGGGTCGTATGCACTTGGCTGCAGAGCCCTGCTACTCCAAAGGTGCTCTGTGGACCAGCAGCATCACCACCACCTGGGATTATGTCAGAAATGCAGAGTCTCAGGTCCACCCAGCCCTACTGAAGCAGACTCTGCAGTTCAGCAAGCTCCTCAGCTGATTCCCACGTACAGGCAAGTGTGAAAAGCACCAGTCCAGATAACCAGGCAACTGTTGGTTATTAAACCCCACAGATCCCCCAAAGTCACATTTGGGGAACACTTGTCCTCCATACTGCAGGAGGTCAGTTAGCAGGCTCCCCGGAGTTTTTGTTTACAAAAAGCAAATAGTAGTAAACCCTGAAAGAGCTGTAACTATATAAGGACTCCTGACTTAAAAATAAGTCACCTGGAAGGAGGTTGGTCAATTGCACGTTTGTTTAATCAACATAGGAAGATGCATTCTTGGAGCCACAAGGCATCCTTTCACTTCTACGTTACACTCAACTAACAGTGCATGCTGGCCTAGATTCTCTTCTGTTTTAAATATCCAAGTATGTTTGAATAACCTGTATGGTTACAATTAGGGTCAGCGCATCTGGGGAAGTCACCACAAACCCCTACACATAACTATGGTGATTTTAATAACAAATAACACGTTTGGAGACTAGTATATAAGTATGCAGGCGGAGGGAGCCACTGAAGATGTCAATTTGCATGTTCACAAAGGGACAGGCTCCAGCAGCAACATTAATGCTTAATTCTACAGAGCCATAGGACACATGAACAACCTCACCGTGGGCATGTTCTAAATTTAAAGCTGATTTTCAAACCCTCACAATGTTGGCTAGAACTTAAATTTAGCTGCTTGAGAAGGAGACTGGGTTATATTTTATTTTTCTGTGATTCCTGAATTAGTGCAAAGAGGAAAGGTCCATTTGTTTAAGTTTTGCAAGTTAAATACAAGTATCTGAATATTTTGATACAAAGTTTCTCAAAATATTCACTTTGGCACGGAAAAAAATGGTCTAATTGGAAGAGATTTCTTCTTAGGCACTGGAATTTCAGGATGAGGTTCTAGCTTAGCTGTTGCTTTCTGGCCTCCTAGACTTGTTTTCAGCGTTAAGTAAAATGTGAAAACTGTATCAACCTTTAAGAAGATAAATCTTCTGAAATAGGATGTATAGGAGTGAACGTATGTGTGTGTAGGTGGGAGAGGCTATTAACAATAGTGGTCATATTACTATACTATAGCAATATACTATAATATACTCCTTATACTGCAATATATGCAACATGTAATATATTATAACAACAGGTAGGCTGTGAATTTGGACGTCTTTGGGGAAACAAGGTCCTGGGAAGCTTTGTCACTTTATCAGTTTCTCCAGGAATATGGAATCCATTGGACTGCTCACAGCACGTACACTTGCTCAAACATCTACAGAAAGACAGAGGGGCCTCCTGGAGGGATGCAAACCCAGTAAGGCAGACAAGCAAAACTCAGTAATAGCATAAGCAATTGTTTCAGTTATAAAGGAAATAGCTATCAAATCCTCCCCCTCAAATGGCATATACCTCATTGAAAGTTGCTGGCATTCACACACTTTACAGAGAATGGGTGGGTAGCCAGGACCCATGGTGACAGCAGCTATAGGGTAACATTCTGCTCTTACAAGTGACCAAGAAGGACGCAAGGTTGTTAGTCATGCCCATTTACCAAACAGATGTGGGTCAAACCCTTTCTGGGGGTGCATGTATCCAATAATTACTAAAGGGCATGATTTCACGGGAAAAGAGAAAAATGTCTTGAGAATCAAATACTTGGGAGTCCTTAGGCTTGCAATTCTGCTGAATCCTTGCTCCATCTGTTATTAATAAATGCCGGTGGCAATATCCGTGAATACACTTGTCAAAGGGGCTACTTCCTCTCCCCTCCTTCTCCCCTCCCCCCCCCCCCCCCCCCCCCCCCCCCGCCCCAGCCACGGCCAGATGTGGAAATCAGGAGACCTGAGTTGAGAGTCTGGCTCTGACAGGGGCAAATCCGCCACCTCAATAAGCCTCAGCTCATAGTCTATTAAATAGGAATGATTATACCAGTTTCACTTAAGTCTTAGAAGTATTTTGAGGAACAAATGAGATCAAGGATATGAGTCCTTAGGTGTATCAGTCAGTCAATAACCCAAGCATATGTGATATATCTGGGACATCCGGGGGCACGGCTGGGTGTGCTGGGGGGTGAGCTTCCTTCTTCACCGTCAGAAAAGGCACATGACACTCCTCATAGTACTTCCGCCTCCCAGGCCCCTAGACAAGCTTTTACATTTTAACACATTTAGAATTCATTAAGCAATTAAATCCATTTTGTTCTAATTGAGTTTCCTTTGAGGGCAGCTTAAGGTTCCTCTAAGCCTGTGAAGCTTAGGAGTAACTGGAAGCTGAAACTCCACCCCCAGCAACTTGTGTTGGGGTGTCTATCATCAATTTTCTTCCAATGCACCATTTGAGCTTTCTGATGGCTTTGTTACATCTGGAGGCCAGAACCAAGTCAGCCTCCACCAGCAGCAGCAGCAGCAATAAATAACACCATTGCATCGAGCCAGCAGTGTAGATGGTCTTGCCCTAAGCCACTAGCCAGAAGGAACACCTGACTGCCACTCAGACGGAGACCTTCTCGTACACTCGATAACCAAAGTCAGCGCCGCCCTGCCAGGAGGGGCATGGCCGCCCTCCAACAGCTTCTACCTGACAAACTCCCTTCACTGTATGGACAATTGGTTCACTTAAAGAGGCCCTGGAGCTCGAAGATTCGCCACTGTGGTTCCTCATTGCCCACATGGGGCTCTTTGCTTGCCCTGTGGCCAGCCAGAAGTCTTTTCAGTCACACACCCCATCTAAGGTGGTAGAGGGCAATGGCGACTGAGGCCTGACTTCCGCCCTCCACTCTGAGGAGGGATCCCTTAAGGCCCATGCTCGTCAGTCAGTCCGGGGCCATAGTCAGCCTCAGCCCTGTTCACGGTGGGAACCTGACACAGATCCACTGATTACGCCAATCTCCCTGGATCAGGGAGTCCAGCAATGCCTCAGATTTTAAGGAGGAGCCTTCTTTTCCAGGATCTGCCTTGATTTCCCATTCTGGAATCTGTCCTGCTACCTGGCAGAGTGCCAAGTCCATCTTGGGAATTCCACAGCAATAGCTCTCGAGGACAGTGATGACCTCTACTTGCAAACCCTCTCCTTACTTGGCCCTTCAGTGGCACCTGACTCAGGTGATGCCTCCCTCTTCCTTCATACTCTCTCTTCCTGGCTTCAGGGACTCCGTACCCTCCAGGTTCTCCTCCCACCTCTCTGGCAGCTCCTTCACCAGTTCTTACTCTTCTCTCCAATGTGTGAAAGCTGCAGTGCCCTTGACCTCTTTTTTCTCTGCCCTCATCCCCCAGGGATCTCCTCCAGTCTCATGGCTTTAGGTACCTTAGATGTGCTGATGACTCTAAAGTCTCTTCAGACTTCTTCCCTGAAATCTAGACTCAATTACCTCACGGTCCATCACTACCCCCGCTGGATATCAAAAAGCAGCTCAAATGCATTGTGTCCTAAATGATGGGTTATTTCCTTGCCAAATCTGTTTATCCCACAGTCTTCCCCATTTCAGTTAATGGTGCGTCCATCCTTCCTGTCGCTCAGGAGATGTTCTTGACTCTTTTCTTCATCTTGTACCCCATCAGCAAATCCTGCCAATTCTCCTTGAAAACAGATCCAGAATTGGACAACTTTTCCTGCCCCCATTCCACCTGCTGCCATCCAAACCACACTGACCCCCTAACTTCTTTCAATTTTCTACCTTTGCCCTGCTTCAGTCTATTTTTATCACAGCAGCCTTAGAGCTGGTTAAAACGTAGATCAGGTCATGTCATCTCTGTGCTCAAACCCTCCAATACGCCCCATCTTACTCACAGTAGAAACACCCAAGTCCTCACTATGCTCTACAAGGCCCCCTGACTGGCTCCTGTTCTCTGTCGGACTGTACCTCCTTCAATGCCTGCCCCCTTGCCCCCCTACTCTGCTCCAGCCACACTGGTTCCTTTGCTTCCTTCCACAAGCCAGGATGATTGTGCCCGAGGACCTTTGCACTTGCTGTTCCCTCTGCCTGGAAGGCTTTTCCCCCTTGTATCTAGACAGTCAGCTCCTTTTGGTCTTTACTGCAAAGTCACCTCCCAGTGAGGCCTTCCAGGGGCTCCAGGGAGTGCTGTTCACATTGTGCTCCATGATTGGCAGGGGTCTGTCTCTGAAGGCCAATTCCGCTAGCCTGTGTGCTCCATGAGAACAGGGAGCCGTGTGTCTTGTGTATGAGGATGTGTACATTTGGCTCCTCATACGGTACAGAGCACACAGACTGGGTGCTCGGTGTGACTCTCCTCAATGAGTAAGTGGACCCAACACTGCCTCGCCTTTCACACTAGCAAGAATCCTGCCCTCAGAGCCTGAGACCTGTGCCTTGGGCCTGCCTCTTTGGCCAGATAGCTCTCCTCTCCTGTCCTCACACCCCAGCCATCTCCCCTGCTCTCCCTCCCTCCCTTTCCTTGCTGAGCTTCCAGCATCTCCTATGCTATTCAGACACAGACAATGGTTTCACTGGAGAAATGGGTTCTCTCTCCATTCAGTTTCAAAAAACCAAATCCCCTGTGAATAATCCATAAACACAGCTTCCCCATGTAGAGTCACTGGGCACGTTCCCAATCCCTTTCTCCTCAAAACCAGGACAGGTGGGCCCTAAGTCACATAATGCCTCCTGAGGAGTAAGGCACCACGTGGCCCTTTAGGAACTAAGACAAAGTGTGGGAGCCCCATCTGAGTCGTTGAAAAGCCTCCATTCAGCTTCCCCATTCCGGGCAGGAAGCATGCCCACTAATTATGGATAAACTGCGAAAATAAGCTGCGGGTGGAAAAACTGGAGCTGCGTGCATCCCTATTCTGCACATGTTATCCAAGATACATGAGGTTCAACCAGAAGCCAATTCAAGCTCCTTATTGTTGAAGAACGACTGTGCGCTGATACTCGCTGTGTTGAGCTCTACGGGATAGTAGGAGGCTCCACCTCCAGAGGTGTGTCATCTAAATGGGGAAAGGGAAGAAAAACACGCCCTTTCATTCAAGAGTTTTTAAAAAAGGGCAGCAGCATACCAGGAAATTCTGAAGCAAACTTGCAGCTCTAGCAAGAGAGAGGCAGAGAAACAGAGAGAGAAGTGTCAGGGGAGACACTTCTTGAAGGAGACAGAAAACTAGAGATATGCAAAGAGAAGAAATGGAAGGAAGCACCACACCCCACACGGAAGGGGAGAGGCCAGAGCAGAAGGGGGGCTGCAAGCTGGAGGCTCAAGGGAAAATGTCTTCAAGTGCGACAAGGGGGACTAGAGCTGGCCTTCATGCTTGCCATCTACACGCTGCTCATGACAAACGGGAACGCCGAGCCCCATTCTTGGAGAGGGAGGAAGGCTGTGGACAAACCTGAGCGATGCTCCCTGGAGTAAAAGTGGACACAGAGCGCGGTGCAGCTTCCGAGGTCCAGAGAGATGGTGTCGGGCTATTGTTAGAATGGCTGTGGTCAGGTTTGGATGAGAAAGTTAAGCTGACAGAAGCTCAAGGCAACATAGGACCATTCCTTCTGTTATTTGAGGCATCCCACAAGAAAAGAAGGAAAAGAAATCCTCAAGTGCCATGTGTTCAGAAATGCACAAGTGTGGGTTTGGCCGGATACTGGCACTTTCCTGGGCTGGGGCTTTATCTGACACGGGTTCTACGTTGGCAGTTGGCAGCCCAGGGCCAGCAGGAAGGCCCCGGGGACGCCAGCAGCCATAAGGTCTCCAGCCTCATGGCACCCGTGGAAGAATTATGGGATCATAAATGTCAGAGATGGAAGAGACCCGCTGGGTGGCATCTAAGTCCCCCTCCCCCTGGGTCCCGTAGGCAAATGCTTGGTTTGAGTTGAAGTGAGCCAGACAGTGGAAGAAGTTCTCATCAGCTTCTTAAAGCTAGATGTGTTCAGACTCCGGGTAATTCAAAAACTTCCCTTGCCGTAAAAAAGTAAGCAAGCAAAAAGAAACCTGAAAGGAATATTTACGGAAAAACAGAAACAAGCTATTCCTAGACCCATGTCGTTGTCCAAGTCCTAAAGCACAAATAGAGTCCTAACAGAAAGGTTAGTTAAAATACTAAAAATAAACAGTGGCTGTATTTAATTTCTTTTTTAAAGTTTCTAAGGGAGCCAATAAAATAAAAATATACCTGGGGCCTGAATTATCTCACATGAACAAGGACTGCTTAAAAACGCATCCAGTCCTCTGGTCCAAAGAATGGGAAGAGCACCCTCCCTACTGTTCCTCCTCTTCGAGACACGATCAGTGAGTCAATCAACAAACTTCTGTTGAGTGCTATCATGTAGAAAGCACTGGGGACAGGGCACTCAGAGAGTCAGGTGAGAAAACCCTAGTGCTCCAACTTCTGTTCCCACACTGAAAAAGAAAGAGATTAAAAAATGCTGAGCTCCGAAAGACATGCTGTTTAAACATGTTGAAAAGGAAGACAAACCCTTTAAAAGGGTGACCTTGGGCGTGCCCTTCCCAATCGAGTTAAATGTCACTGCTCTGAGAACTTGTACTTTCAGATTTCCTGATTTTGCAGAATCCAAAGCTAGCATAACGAATTTAAACACTCCAGCTTCCTTCCTTTCTCCATTTCCTCAAAAACAAAAACAAAAGCCACAGATTTAATATTTCCATTAAAATACAACTTTTAACAAAAAGCATCACACTTTTACTGTTACCATGGTTTGGGGAAAAAATACATTCCTCGTTCTCTCTTTTTTTTTTTCTCTAAGATTACTTTTTCAAATTTCAGTGAGACATTAAATGCTGCCCCCGCATAACTGAGTCCATAGGATCTGCGCTATTTTTGGCAATTTATGGTTTTAATTGTCGATGTGTGCGCCTCAGTTATCTCTCTTGCTTGTAACTCGGCAACTGTTAGCATCAGGAGGGAAATTCCCACAGGAGCCCTTCCACTCCGCTGGTTTCCCCATCCACACCTTCTGGGATGACAGCCTAAGGTTTATAATCTCCTGAATCTCCATCACATCCTCCCACTTCCTTTCTTTGTCTTCACAACAGCCTGGTGAGGGAGGTGCACGGACATTATCGTCCCCATTGTGTCAACGAGGAAACGAAGGTTCCCAGAGCCACCCCATGCAGCACAGGGGCTACTGGCCACATGCGGCTTCTGAGCTCTTGAAACGGCGTGGTGTACATGTGAAACACGCATCAAAAACATGGTACGACAGAAAGAAGTGCCTCAGGAATAATTTTTTCTATTGATTACAGGTTGAAATGGTGATATTGTTGATAAACTGGGTTAAACAAAATATATTATTAAAACTAATTTACTTGTTTCCTTTTTATTCTTTTTTAAGGTGGCTACTGGAACATTTTAAATTACCTCCACGGCTCACGTTGTATTTTTACGGGACAGTGTTGCTCTAGAGGGATTGCTGTCAAGTCATCGAGCGAGCGGGCCAGGGGCAGAGCGAGGCTAAATCTGCTGCTCCTACTGCGTTTGGGGGACACAGAATTCGCTTGAGGAACTTGGGGGAGCTTCGCACACAGATGAGAAATGGTCTGCAGTGTGCCCAGGAAGGAGGGAAAGGATGCCGCCTGTCTGTCCGTGTCCATGGCAGGGCTCCAACCCTCACAGCAGCAGGAGGAAGATGGTACAGGGACCCCAGGGAGGGTCGGGCCCCCACTGTCTGCCTGGGGAGGAGCCTGCACAGGGGTGACAGGGAGACCTCAGCCTGGTAGGCAGATCCAGCAAAGGACTTGGGGTGCACCTACCTCCAAAACAGGTATCCCCATGGACCCAGCTCCTGTCCTTTCCTTCCATCCCTTTTCTACACATTAGTTGGAGAATCATTTTTAAAATCATATCAGATGAAGTCCCCCCCAACCCCAGCTTAAAACCCTCCAACCAATTCCACTGCACTCAGAATAAAACCCAAACTCTACAGTTTGATCTGGCCTCCATCCTTCTCTGTAATTCCATTTCCTACTCCCGCCCCCACCCCATGGCCTTTTAAACTCTTCCCTCTTCCCCGGGACACCCTCCTCCTGGACCTCCTCAGCACTGGTTCCTTGTCACTTCCATCTCAACTTTCATATCTCCTCCTCAACATCCTCCTGGGCAGCCCAGTCTAAAGCAGCTCCTCAAACACTGCCACCGCATCCCGTTTCCGTGGTCTGCACAGCACCTCATTACCGTCTGGTTGTGGTTTATTTGTTCGCTGTCTGTCTACCCCCAGTAGAATGTGGCGTCCTGGAGGGTGGAGATCTGGCCTGTCTCAGATCCTAAAACAGTGGCTGGCTCACAGAAGGAATCCATAAATTAGTAATGAATGAAGAATGAGTGAAGGAACCACCTGCAGTGGCCCCCGGGGGTGCATGATGACCAGGTCCCTTCGCCATGTGGTATGTACTCGGTAAGATGCTGCATTTAATCCCCCGCTCTAAGGGCTGCCATCGTTATCCGCATTTCAGAGCCTAGTGAGGGCTGAGGTTCAGTCTGGGACCCAGCTCCGAAGTAGTGCTCCTCCCTCCATGGTCACAGTTTCTGGCCCTCTGGCTCCGGCCCTCCCCTGGTCCCTGGGAGACACGTCCCCACCAGAGCTCCTTGGCCGTCTCCTGTGGCAAGCCTCCCGCCATGCTTACCTCGCCACTCTGCCCCTTCCTCCCAAACCCCTCAAAGGACACACAGGGCAGAGGACTGGAGCCACGTTTGTGCTGGCCTTTCTTCCCCACTGCCTTATGGACTCTGTGAATAGGGCCCATGTCCTATTACTGAATCTCCACCCACCTTGCCTGCTGCCACAACTGAGTCATGAAGGAGAGGCTTTCCTCATGTTGACCCTGAGGGTGCAGAGCCTCTCCTGGGTAGAAGACTCTCTCATCTGGAATGCCACCACCTTCGCTGGCATGCCCGCATCCCCGCATCCCCTTCCTCTCACATCACTTTCCTCTCACTCCATTTTCCTTCAGCCAAGTAGGCCTAGGCCGTTCACACTTTTCACCACTCGCCATCACTCCTCCTTTAGTGAAAGTGTGTCCTCCGTATGTGGAAAACCTGGGAGCCTGTGCACAGCCGCTTGATGCCTCCCACTCCTGCCTGCCCCCCCCCCCCCCCTCCCCAGTGTCCTCCCAGGGCCCCCAAGGAGGCCCCTTGATTGGGCAGCCCCTGCACAGCATCCCCCCCTCCCCCATTATCCTTAGCTTCGGGCTGTCTCCCCCTGGACTGTTTACACAGCTGCAGAATGAAGGGACGCTCATTTCTCCCCTCCCCAAGCCCAGGGTTAATAGATGTGTATTTCCGGCTCCCCACAACTTGGGGCAATGGGAATGCTGCCCCAACCCAATCTCCTGTAAATAGTCCAGCGCTGATAATGGCACTTTCTGGGGATTGGAAAAGCATGTTGAACCACTTACAGTAAATGAGCTCGTGAATGCCTACGCAGGCTGCACGTAGCCCTTCTGCAGCCCAAGACAGGAGCAGCTGTTGCACGCCGCATAAACCCCATTAAGTAGGCAACTAAAGGGTGGCCACATTGCAGACCTCCGGGTGACCAGGGTTCCAACCTGGGACAATTATGATGGGCATCCTTGGTTTGAGTTACTGTAGAATCCAAGGCTTGACCAAGAATTATGGTAGTTGCAGGAAACTGAAAAAAGAAAGAGCCCTACTAGACAAATTGTCCAGTTCTGACAAATATCTTTGAATCACAACTAAAGACCCACCCTGAAAGTATTTGGGGCCTCTCCAATCCTAAGAGGTGCCCCAAATGATCTCCTCGACCATAGTCCAGGCCAGATGGGAAATCGAATAGGACACATACAGAACGCACCAGTCATGGGCCTCTAATAGTGATGGCGATCTCCCAGTTACTGTGGATCACACCAGATCAGAGGACTAATAAAAGGACTCAAGACAGTGACTTGAGGTCTGAAGAATACAATACAGGATGAAACTAATGCTCTGACCCCCCATGGTGGTCGACAGGGTTGGGCAACAAGCTACTAAGAATACGTCCCCTGCAGTCCCTCCTCATCCCCCTCGCTCTGCAATTCCTGGAAAGTCATGGAACTTCTGAGGCTTTTGTCTCTAAAGGAGGAATCATTACTTTGCATTCTGACTTTCTCCAAGGAACTCAGACTGGGGCTCTTGTTACCTCTCCACCCAGGATGACACACTGTCAGAGGAATAAATACATATGACACCCGCCCCAGTCTTCGTACTATAGGAAACAAGAGTTACTTCCCTTTTCATTCACAGAATGGAAAATTTTCCTTTTCAAGGGATTATCTGACTTGTCGTACGGGGTGGCCCCAGCTAGAAACCTGACAGGCCCAGCACCTGCCTGTCCAGCTTTCCCCTGGAACACTCACTCCTACACTCTCGTCCCCAGGGACACGCCACCACATGCACACGATCCCATGATCACAGAAAGTGCCACAGGGACTAAAATATTTGCCGACACAGACAGGGCCTGGGGTTGCTAAAGCCATCTTGGCTGACGGGCGAGGTCGTGTGTGGCCAAGTTTTTGATTTTATCACCAAAAAGGTACAGTTTACCCTTGCCCTTGAGATCGTGGAGAGCCTTCAGCCACATCTTCTCACGGAGCTGCACACGGGTTCTGGGTTGCAGGTCGAGCATTAGCTACATTGTACAGATGAGGAATTGTGCCACGGTCACACCACAGTGACTCCCAGTACAGGGGCCTGCCCCTTAGGGACTACACTCCCCAGCATCTCCAGAGTATGACGACAAACCAGTCCTGCCACACATGGCTGAGTTCTGCATCGAAGGAGAAGGAAAAGGCTTGGGGGAGAATAGAGGAGGACAGGCAGAATCTATAATTCAATTAAACTCATAATATCCAAGTGCTTTGGACTAATATTGGTGTGTTATTTCTACTTAGTGTGGACCCAGGCCTAAACTAAGGGAAAAACGAAAACAACTTTGACAGCCATTTCCTTGCTTTCTTTCTCCACCCAAGAGGCACCAGTGGTTAACAGTATGGTGGCAACAAGTGGGTCAAAGGTCAGCCCTCAGCCAGCATTGGTTTCCATGGAGACGGGGCCTATTCATCCAGCACACAGAGCCTCTTCACAGCCACTTACACACAATTGAGCTATTACTGAGAGCCCAGGAGAGCTGTGTCTGGAGCACAGTGCACTAGACAGGGCAGGGTTTAATAGAGCTGATTAAATGGTAGTTGGGGAATTATCCCAGAGCAGGATTTGGGAATGCCCGTCAGCAACAAGATAAATCCCCAAGCCCCATCCCTTTCCCAACACTCCTCCCTTGTGCTAGGATAATGCCAGTGTCTACACACTCGTGCTCACCTCACCTTTCTTCCCACGTGTCCAAAGTTGAGAGGACAAAGCCTGCTCTGAGATTTCTAGACTTTTGGCATCTTCGCTATTTGCTCAGCATTGCTGTATTTTTGTGATTTAGAAAGATAGCAACCCAAAGACAAAGAATGAAAATTTAAGTAGGTAATCTGCTTCAGGCATAAAGTAAATTCCAGTGGATGGGGAATGTGGTTCAAAACCAGTACTTCTTAGAGGTGAGAAATTCTTTGGCATTTCTTTGGAAATTCTTGAGATCTTTTTTTTGAAAGAATGGGGACATTCCCTCAAAAGATGCATTGCCCCTCTGTAATTTACCAGGTGGAGATTCTACCAAAATTCTCACAGCCTTTTAATCAGAGTAGAACAATGGAGGTGAAAAGTAAAACTACTGAAAAAGCAAAAGCCTTGTGAAAAGATTATTTTCTCATACAAAATCTTTAGGTGAATGTTTTGTACATAACCACCCCAAACTGGAAACAATCCAAATGCCCTTCCACAGGGCAATGGCTAAGCAAGCACCAGCTCATCCACACAATGGAATACTACTCAGCAATGAAAAGGAACTACTGATACATGCAGCAACATGGATAAACCTCACATGCACTTTACTAAGTGAATGAAGCCAGACTCAAAAGGCTACACACTGTATGACTCCACTTACACGTCATTCCGGAAAAGGCCAGAGTTTGGGACTGACTACAGGGAAGGGTTGACTACAAGAGGCCACCCAGAGGTATCTGGGGGGAATGGACTTGCTCTGTGTCATGACTGTGGTGGTACATTTGTCAAAACCCACAGCACTGTGTTCCACAAAGAGTGAATTTTATCATATATATATATTTTAAAAATTCTCTGAGTTTAGTCCTTTACAGAACAAGTAAGGAAACAGTGTGCTGACTCTTCAATCCAGGATAAAACAATAAAGAATCCACTTTGTCCCCAAACTATACCTGCCAAGCTCCAGGTGCAGCCCATTCCTTTTAATCCCTATTGCTGTTCTCTCTGACCAGGTTGGGGTAAACATGAATATATACTCAAGAACTGAAGCACTGGATGGATAATGATAACCACTCTCATCACAACCAGGTTTGGTGGAGAACATCAATAGTTGCTTTTTTTGAGGCCGTGCTCTTTCTGAGAATGCTATGGGAAGAAAAAACAATAGTAGAGGAAATATTCCTAAATGAGTAGGAAGAAAAAAAAGTGGAAAGAAGGGTGAAAGAATGATCCCAAGTGGGTTCGTGCCTATACGCTGAACAGGGTGAGCAAAGTCAAGGTTTTCATGCAAAGGGTCAACACAATCTCATAGGTCATCCAAGTCATCCAGACTCAGAGGATGAGATAGACTGACAACTACCCATATCCCTGGAATGTCAGCTTCACCAGGACACTCATATCACTACTGTGGCCCCAGTGTCCAGAACAACATGGGCCTGAAGCAGGTGCACAATCAGTATTTGTTAAATAACGAGTAAGTCTGAGGGGACGCTCAGAGGAGAAACTCTGTTTAAAGAGAAATGGAGAAGAAATACATGGAGGATTTATACAGATCATTTGGTCAGGCTGAGGATTATCGAGTGTTCTACATGTTGGGAAGCAAAGTTCACGGGAGCCTTGACTCTCCAGCTCTGAGCTGCTCAGCCTAGACCTGGCTGCCATGCTGGATGACCTAGGAGGCTCCCTGGTTAGACCTGGGGGGAACACAATGAAGATCTCAAAGAATCTCAACAGAGTGACAATGATAGATGACAGCTAACATTTCAGTTGTCTTACAATGTCCAGGCACTGTTCTAAGTACTTTACTAACATTAACTCAATCCTCACAATGACCATCTGAGGTGGGGGCTGTTAAGAGTCTCATTTTACAGATGAGAAAACTGAGGCACAGGGAAGCTATCTGACTAGCCCAGGGTGGTATCTGAACCTGCCTTGACCAGAGGGTCTGTACGCCTAACCTCTACACTATTTTGGAAAAATGGGATAAACCCAGGAAGACAAAGATTATGAATTCCTACATCCATTGACATCACGACCAAGGGTGGGAAAGGGCGTGGAAGGGGGATATGGCTGAACTGACAGCTACACATGTGACTATGACTTTGGGGAAGTCAGTTCTGCACCGTGGGTACCCGAAAAAGGAAGCTGTTTCAATGGCTGATGTCCTCCACGGTACCAAGGGAATGGCGTTCTGGTCTTGGATATACCCTCCAGGTGGTCCAGAGCGGAGCAGGAGGACAAGGACTTTGAACAACGATGTTGTCTGGGGCCGGTCAGTGTGAAGAGAAGACAACACAAGGAGGCTGTCTTCTGAAAAGTGCAAGGCTATCACGTGGACAAGCAGGAATTCAATTTGCTCTGGGTTGCCCCCATCACCGCAGGTGTCCATGCAGAGGCCAGGCAACAAATTGTTGGACCAGATAGCCCTGTGATCTCAGCCAATGATTAATTATTCTCAGATGCGAAGTGATTCTCAGGTCTCCAAGAGCAATTTGGGAATGGAAAAGCCCAGTTCCAACTCAAAGAAGAAATACAAACAAAGCTGCTGGGAGGAAGCATCAGACAGCCAAGGAGAGATGCTCACGTGTGGCTGAGTCAGGACTGCAAGCCTGCAGCCCAGGGCATCCTAAAGGACTATCAGAGTTGGCGGCAGGAGCCGTTCCTTCTGGCTGGTTTAGCAACCTCAACCATCAGCAAGATTCCAGCAGATGATTCAAAGGATTTTGAACGTGTTTCTGGGAACACTTATATGTTCTTCCCCTAAACAGAGCATTAATCCTGAGGGAACCAAGATTTCAAAAGTCAAGGGATTTATCCAAACAGACTAAGATTTGAAAAGCTTAAGACATTTGTTCCTTTATGAAAACTAACAGCAAATTAAGAGGCATATCCACCCATCCTCTCAGGCTTTTCCTCTGGCAACACAATCAAGTGAACTACAGATTGTGTAGGACCTGGGAAAACAGCGACAACTTGAAGTTATTACTTTTTTTCTTTTTTTAAAGGACTTGTAATCCTACTGGTTCTGCCCCACAGAATGCCATGTAGGGGTGCAGGAGAAACAGGTATTCTCTACGGTAGCCCCAGTATAGACTGGTTCAGCCCACTGCAAGGAAATTTGGCAATATGAACAGCTGGAAAATGTCCCTAGCATTTCAGTCAATGAGCCATGTCTGGGAATCTACTCTAGAGTAATACTCCTGAATTCAGAAAAAGCTTTATACATAAAAGACACGCACTGCACTATGCTTTATGAGAGTAAAATACCAGAAAAACCCTAGTTTCTAAAAATAGGAGAATCATTAAGTGTGTCAACTGGAAACACCACCATGGCAAAAAATGATGTGAAAAATGCAAGACACCAAAGTCTACCTTAGCATGAAGACACCGATGTTTGAAGAGAGAGACAAGTACGTTAACTTACAGACCAGAAAAAAAGTCTGGCAGAAATTGGCCCAACGCATTTAAATGGTGATATTTGGGTGCAAGGATTACCAAGTGATGTTAAAAAATAAACTTGCTTCTTTCGCCCTTTCTCTTCTTCCAGTAGCTCAATTAACACAAGGAAATATTCCCTCTCTACATGAGTTCCCCTCTGTGTGAATCATCCCATCTCCTTTTAAGAATGTATGGCCACATGTAAACATGCATGCACATGTTAATATCTGTCTCTTTCTTCTTATTTTTTTATTAACAACATTGGGATTCTAATCATACTTTTCCCAATAGCTCCTCAGTTTCCTTCAAAGTAAGATCCTAATTTCTAAGAACTCTGTTACCTCGGCAGCCCATATTTCAACATCTCTTTCCTTCCTTCCCCTGACTAAATCCAAACCATTCTGAACTCTTTGGGGACCTCAAATCAAGTCACATACCTTGAAGGGGCGCCCAATCCCCTCCTCCCCTCCCCTCCTTCAAGGCTCCACCAGGAGCCAGGCTGCATTCCACCCTAGCCAGGCTGCCCTTCCCCAGCACTAGGTCCTTACCTGCAAGTGAACACTAACTCATCTCCCCCCACTTGAAATGTCGTCCTTCCGGGATGGGACCCTATCTTTTTTTAATATCTCAGTCCCTAAGACATTGCCAGATTGCTAGGAGCTGCTCAATGATTATTAGTTGAATGAAAAACAAATGCCCAAACATCAACAGTTTATGACTGATTTTAAAACCAATCACATATCAAATACTTACCAAGAAACTTCTCAATAAAGACAAATTCCAAGAACCCAAAGAGCTTAAAATGACATGTATGCATTCAAAGACGTGGCAAACACTGGTGGTTCCTGTCAAAATGATGGAAATAAGGACTAAAAGGAAAGTTTTTCCTAAAGCTAGAGTTATACAATTTAAAGGACTGCCCTTTCCTCTGGGATGAGTTTATTCTCTTTTTTTTTGAAATGAAATTATGGAGATAGTAGAGGGTAATTGTTTCTATTAATATCCTTACTAGGTAAAAATACAAGCTGTCATTGTTCTGCCAACCTCTCCCTACCCAAGTTTCCTGAAACCTGAATGGTCCAGGAAACCCAGAAATGGGGTCCAGGTGGCAAGTGCTCTAGTAGTTTCTGGGAAGAGCAGATCCCCACTGCCTGAGGGGGGCGTTCTTTTACTGAGTCTGGAGGGTGGGTTTGATTTTGTAAGCAGAGAGGAGACCAAATCAGTGACAAGAGCTGACAGTGCAAAGTGATGGGGCAACAGGAGAAGTCCAAGGATGTTTAGTAGGAGAGTTTTTGGAGAGAGTTCTTATAAGGTAGATGCTGGAGAATCAGCAAAACAGCTTGGAAGTGAAAATTAAGCACTAACTTACTCTGGAGACCTAGTGCTTATCTTGTCCCAGGCACCTTCTGCATGTTTTTTCCACATCTGACTATCTCAAAGCCCCCATTTTGCAGAGAGGGGTAAAAAAGCGGCAAGGGTGCTGTTGGAACCCAGGCTTACGGTCCACCTCCCCAACCTTTCTGCTCAATGCCCTAGAAGTGAGACCTGCTTTCATTCTATGGTCAGTGAGGATGCTTAGGAGGTTTGTGAGCAGGACAGTGATGTGAAGAGAGTGGTGCATTAGGAGGTGTACAAACAATGGAGGTAACAGAAAAAGGAAAGCTGGAGTCGGGGCACCACTGCAGTGAGCCAGGCTTGACGTGTCCTCTGGGGGTGGCTCTGCGACTGGAGGACAGTTTCAGAGAATCAAAGGACCTGGAGTTTGAAGGGTGATTATGGAGCATGAGGGAAAGAGGAGCTGAAGACAGCAAACTTGGGTGGTCAGGAGAATGAGAACTATGGTAGGATAGAGAAGTTGGGAGGGGACACTTTGATAGTCATAGATTCCACCAAAATATGGAAGTGGCGCTGACATAAAGAAGGGCAGCGGAGCACAGTGGTTAAGAACCTGTATTCTAGGTTTTCCCCTGTTCAAATCCTGGCCTTGCCACTTACTAATGGGTTTAACTTTAGACAAGCAATTTACCTGTGCCTGGGTTTCATCAAGTGTAAAGTACGGATAAAGAACAGCACATGCCCCATAGGGGGTGGTTTAAGGACGAAAGGACTCCTTAGTCGTAAAGCCTTAGAAAGTGTGTGCCCCACAGTGTTAAATTGCAGTCTCCCACACTTTGCTGTCAACGGTCGCTGGTGTACTTTGCCCTGGGCTCTGCCTCCTTCGCCCTCCTTACACTCTCGGCACACCCAACTCCAGGTTACCTGGGGGAGCCCACAGCCACACATTGGCTTCTGGGAGACCCTTCTCCTGCAGCTCTCCTGACCGGGCCTTCGCCTGCTGGGTTACTGCTCCTGCTGGGTCCTGCTCAAACACTCAACTATCTGGCAAACACTTCCACTCCTCTCTTGGATTCTTCCAGGTGAATAAAAGATGAAATATTTATAACTTTTTATTTTGGAAATTTTCAAACAAGAGTAGAGAGAAGAATATAATGAACCTGGTTAAGATCAGTTCACAGCCAATCTTGGTTCATTTATTCCCATCCACTCCATGCCCTCTCTGCCCTGAGCCCCAAAGTGCTGTGACACAGATCCCAAATGTCATAGTATTTCGTTGGTAAGTATTTCACTGTGTATCCCTAGAAGACAGGAATTTTTAAAATTCCTGTAAAATGGTTATGAAGTTTTAAAAATTTAACAATAATTCTCTAATATTATGAACTATTTAGTTAATGCTTTTATATTTTCCTGATTGTCTTATAAATGATTTTTCCCTCTACAGTTTATTTCAAACAGGATCCAAAGGTGATGCATACATTGGTATAGGTCAATATATGCCTCTTTTTTAAGCTTTTAATCTTTTTGAGCCTTTTAATCTTGAGGAGGGCTCCCATCTCACTTTCCCTCTTTCTTCCTCTCCCTCTCTCTCTCTCTGTATTATTCGTAGAAGAAACCAAGTTATTGGTCCTGCAGAGTTTTCAACAGTCTGGATTTTGCTAACCACATCCTCCTGGTGTCATCTAACATGTTCCTTTAAACCAATAATTAGATTAGAGGCTTGATCAAATTCAGGTTTAGTTTTATTTTATTTGGGGGAAAGGGAACAAGACTACTTCTTCATTTATTAGCTGGGATATTCCTGTACAGAAAAACTTTCCCGATTACTATTTGGTGGGCCAGACACAGATAGCATATAGCACAGGCAGGACAAACAGCTGATCCTTTCCCTTTATCAGGTTTAAAATAATGCCTTAGCTCCCTGTTGTCCTCCAAAGAAGACCAGTGTTGTTGCTTGTTTGAGTTTGTTTTTCAGAGTCATCATGAACTGAAGGATTTAAATCAATATGATGACACTGATGCTCAAATGATTTCAACTTTTCCCTCTTATTCAGGTTGGCTCCTGGGTCCTGTTAACTTAGGGGTCCTAGTACCTGAGTCCCTAACAGTAGACCAGTAGGCCCGAGTCTCTATGGTCTTGGACAGCTCTCACACTTTCTTATATAACAATTACTCCGGGCTCGCCTTGTACAACAAATCACCTGTTTCCCCTAGAAGCTTTACTTTAAGTGGGAAATGGTATTAAGAGAACACAACTTGAGCACTAGAGCTGGTCATTGCTACTGAGATGATTGTTTGTAGGCCTTTACAGTGGAGAGAGTTAGAAAAGATATATTCTCTTTATATATGAAAATATGTTACGAGTTTATATTGGTCCCTCCAATTTGCATTCAGGACTACAAGATTTTTTTCTCAGCCTCATTGATCTTCCAACTGTACCACCTCCTTCCTCCCACATTGAAAATCCTTGTTCTCAGTGTCATCAACATAATTACTCATTCACTCCCTTCACAATACATACACAACAGACTCAGAATAATACCACCACCACCGACAAAACGACAACATGGTTAATGAAAATAGTTTAGCATTTTTGGGGGGAGCACTTCTTTTGGTCCTGATGTTATATCCCACTAGGGATATACAAATAATTGTGTTTGTACAACTGGGTTCTGCCTAGGTCTCCTGACTTCCAGTCTGGTTCTGTCCTTGGGACTTATGCTTGTCCAGTCTTTAGCTAGAGGTGTGACATCCTGCCCACTCTTGGCCAGTTCCAACCCAGAGCTGGACCTGGTACAAACCAGAGAAGAGGCCCAAACCACAACAGACACCTGACTTCAGACTTTGTTCCTCTAGGAACCCAGCATTCTCAGACAGGCTTGGATCTGGCTTGGGATGAAGCCTGTGTGCCTTGCCTTTATGACAGTGATTTGGGTGGATGGCTGGTCCCTGTGAGGGCCAGGCCTATGGCTGACTGGTTTCCCTGCTATCCTGTTTACTCCCATCTTGCTCCGGGAACCTCTAACATCCCAGCATGCTGTGAGGCGACGCCTAGGTAAGCAACTAACAGGTGTCTATCGGAGAGATGGAGGTGTTCCACAATCCTTTCAGCACCAAAATACTTTCTAATAATAACTTTTAATTTAAAATGGAACCAAATCATTTACCTACTTCTCTGTACTTTAAAAAATTTTTATTTTTTTAGTTATGGAACTATCTATAAATAAAACTATATAAACATATTAAAAAAGTAGAGAAAATAACCAGAAACATTAATATACCCATTACCCATATTGAATAATTTAACATTATCCTATAGTGATCTCAGGCCTCTACCCCTGCCTTTTTTTTTAAAGATTTTATTTTTTCCTTTTTCTCCCAAAGCCCCCTAGTACATAGTCATGTATTTTTAGTTGTGGCTCCTTCTAGTTGTGGCATGTGGGACGCCGTCTCAGCATGGCTTGACGAGCAGTGCCATGTCCACACCCAGGATTCAAACTGGCGAAACCCTGGGCCGCTGAAGCAGAGCGCAAACTTAACCGCTCAGCCACAGCCCCATCCCCTGCCTTTTTTAAAAAAGAAATAAAGTGGGCCAGCCCTGTGGCTAAGTCGTTGGGTTCGCACACTCTGCTTTGGCGGCCTGGGGTTCACCAGTTCAGATCCTGGGTGTGGACCTACGCACCGCTCATCAAGCTGTGGTGTGGAGGCATCCCACATAGAGGAACTAGATTGACTTACAACTAGGATATACAACTATGCACTGGGGCTTTGGGGAGAAGGGAAAAAAAAAAAGAGGAAGACTGGCAACAGATGTTAGCTTAGGGCCAATCTTCCTCAAAAAAGAAAGAAATAAAGAAAGTGTTACTGATGCGGCTAAAGTACCCAACCTCAGCCATCCACTTCCTCAACTTTCCCCAAAGTCACTATTGCCCAAGCCTCTGCCATGTTTCTACATTTTCATTATGTATGTATTATCCACAATTCACAGATTCAATTTGGGTTTTCCTCCAACTTTTTATTTTGAAAAACTCCAAATTTACAGGAAAGTTGTAGGTGATGTGCAATGAAAACCCACCTGTCCTTCAACCACATTCACCACCATTAACATGTCCCCAAGTTTCCTTTACGTTTACCTCCCTCCCTACATTTGTGTATACATGCACACACACTTTTATTTTGCTGAACCATCTGAAAGTAATTTGTAGACATGACACCTCACCCTCCAAATACTTCAGCAGGAGTCTCCTAAGCACCAGGACATTCTCCTACATGACCACAATACAATTAGCATTCTCTAGGGTGTTTTAAACATTCATATAAACGGCGCCACGTTTTAGGTATTCTTTAGCAACTGCCTTTTTCCGATCAACATTTTGGAATTTATTCATGTTAATATACATAGATCTAGTTAATTCACTGTATTCTACTATGACTGTATTGATTATCTATTTATTTTATATATTGATGGCTTCATACACTGTCTCAGTTTTTGCTACTGCATACAATGCAGCAATGGTTATTCTTGTTCACGTCCCTTGTGTCGCATGTAAGAGATTTGCTGGGTCCTAAGATGTGCACATTTTCAATTTTACTAGATAGTGCCAAATCATTCCTGAAAGTAAGCATACTGATTTAAGCTATATTTATTAACATCTATTAATAAATATAGTTGAAGGACATTTAGTAACCTATATCCTTGCCAATACCTGTATTCTCAGACTTTAATATTTGCCGTTTCATTGTTGTTTTAATTAGCATTTCCCTGATTCTGCTTCTTTCTTTAAACAGAAGGCAAAGGACAATTTCATTTTCTCTGAAAATTCTCTATCACCATCATGATCCTCCATTACAAAGTAGCCTTCTGTATTATTACTTCACATCTTTCCTTTTGCCTAGATAGTCAGCTGTCACCAAATCTGAGATGACCAGGCATCTGATAGCCACATAGTGTTCCTAAAACAAGTCAGTAATCCTGGGGAAAGGTCCAAGGACCCCTCGCATAGAAGAAAGAGCAAGAACTATAGTAAAGGACAATGTGACCAGTTTTTCAGTGGAACAAGGGCCTATTTTAACTAAACATTTCCTAGTTCTTGATTTTAATATAGATATTTGAAACCATTAGAAGTATAATAAACTCCCAACTCTGGGAACTAGCAAAAATGGCCAAGACAGAAGTCAGAGAGCTCATTGCCTCCCCTCAAGAGACAGGTGTGCTGAGCCCCGAGGTGGTCACCTGCCAGGGACAGGAAGTCAGGAGGGGACGGGGCGGAAAGAAGAGATGGGCAGAGGGCGTGTGGTGATGGGAAAGACACCCAGCTGGAAGTCAGTCCTGGCTGCTGGTTCCAGCTCATTATCCTGGTCTGTAAAAGGAGATAAACTAGATGGCTTAAAATTTTTGTTCTTTCAACTCAAACATTTAACGGTTCTATAATCTCATAAAAGTCTATGAAAAATTCATTTTACTTCAGGTCTACGCAAAACTGGGCTTCATAAAGCTGATCCTGAGTCATCGAAAACAAAATGAAATGAAACAAAACGATTCTATCTTCATTATTTTAAAAGTTAGAAAAGACTAGGATGCATTTAGAATATTTCCACCAAAATCGGCTAAAGTTAATTTTAGTGTTTTCAAAAGAGAGCATTTATCTGGAAAACCAAATTTCTTAACGGATAAAAGACATATACACGAAATTTTTACCCCATAAATACACAGTGAACACCTCTTGGGTACTCTTCTAGGCATGGGGAGAGAAGAACACCATTTCTGATCCCAAGGAATTCATGATCTAATGGAGGAGACAAACAAGAAAACAATTGTTTTAATATAAAGTGATTGGTGCTAATTTAATGCTAGTACAGGGTACTGGGGACAGGGGTATAGAAGCTAATCATGATCAAGAATAGAAAGTTCACTGGCTTGTTTGGTCAAGTCATTTATGAACATTTACCACTGAGTAAAAATGCGTATAATACAATATGCTTGTCCTAAGTTGAAGACGTCAGTGTCTGGATGCGGTTAGGGCTGGAGGTGTCTACACCATGCATCATGCTCGACACCCGTACAATTCACCTTCTGAATGGAAGACGATTAGGCTTTGAAGAAGTCTGGCAAATCACGGCATTCTAGGGACAATGGGGTCGTTAAGAAGAAAGCAACTCTCTCCCCTCCCCACGGGGCTTCCAGTCACTGGCATGGACGGAAGGCTAGTGGGACCTCGGCCACTTCTAGGACTGCTGCTTGGTGTTCTCCTGCAAGGCTCCCCTCAAACACCTCCTTGCAAGGGCTTCCCCTCACTCACTGGGGCTTGAGCTGCTCCTTTCTCATGTCTTCTAGGTGACGTTTTACTCTGCTTATCAGCCATTTGTCACACATATTGTAGGGACTGGTTTTCCTGTTTGTTCCCTTACATGTTAAGCTCCTGAGGGCTGGGACCCTAACAAATTGGTAACCACAGAAGGTGTTTGGTAATTGTTCAATGGATGGACGGATGCATGCACACCAGGCATTCTTCCAAGGCAGGCAGGCAGGCAGGCAGGCAGGCAGGCAGGCAGGCAGGGAAGGGGTTGATAATGTTGGTCTGATTACTTTCACAACATGTACACATTTGAGAAGCAAAAGAAAGCATGGAAAATGTTTGTGGGCTGGTTATGTTTGTTTTCTTTTGTTTTCTTTTCTGAGGCAAAACGAAGAGGGTAGGATGAACTGAGTTAACATCACTAACCACTCACTGAAAGTTGTTTGGAATCCATCGTTTCCGAAAACTCCAAGCACAGCAGGGCGTGAGGTTCCCAGATGGCAAGTGGGCTGTCGGGTCTTCACGGGCAACGGAAATGGGCAAATTGCATTTTGCACAGTCACATACCTTCTCAACAGTTCCCAACTATTATTTCCCTGCACCAGTCAAGTAACTCAGGGGTGGGAGTGGGGGTAGATAAAAGATGCCTAGAGCCAGGGTGAGGGGAAGGCTGGGCAGAGAGGGCCCAAACTTGCCGCAACTTTGTTAACTTTCTTTCATCCCTTTTGAATAAAATCGGCATTCCTTTTCTCGGAGAAGGACAGCCCTGCTCCCCACCTAACACAGCCCTGAATGTGGTGGACAAGCTGTCCCCCAAGCCAAGCTCTGCAAGGAAGCTGAACCCAGGCCAGTGTTAGCAAAAGGAGAGAAAGGAAGATTGTCCCCCTTGCCCAGCTCAAACATCTCATTCTCTTCCTAGGCCTCAAAACCCTAATTCGACCACAAAAACCTGGCCTCTGGTGTTTCTGTTATGAGTATCGGATTCCTTCGGCTGAACTTGGCTGTTCACTGCCTGAACAAATTACATTAACAATACAGAGAAATGTATACAGGGCCCTAAAAACACTGCTGAGCAGGGACCAAAACAAAGACGGTGGTGTCCTAGCAACAAACCTCACCCCCCCCCAACCCAGCAGCCTCGGGCCCTGCCAGGGATTGTAAGCCATTGAGCTCCTCTCTTCTCTGCAAACAATTAGGGACAGAGAAGTCACAATTACAGATGGGATTTACAGCCAGAGGAGCAATCTATAAATCATGGAGCTCCCACCCCCAGCCATTCCCAGCCAGATAATCAGAGCCAGATGTTCGCCACAGCTGCTTCAACGTGGGTACACTGTTGTCCAACTCAGCCACGCTCCTACTCTGAGAACCAGCAGAGGCTCCAGCCAAAGCATCCTGCCAAGCTAGAGGGGGCCTCTGCACCCTGGAGCCGGCCCAACTGTATGAAAAGTTGGGTGGAGTGGGGACTGTTTGTTTGAGCATCTGCAGAGGTGCAAGGCACTATCACTGGTGAGCACCCTGGCTCCCGGAGTTCCACCGAACCCTGCACAATTTAGTGATGGTGGTGACAACGACAATCAGCAGTGGCAGCAGCATCATTAACATTCACTGATCACTTGTGAAGTCCTAAGCACAGAGCTGAGCAGCTTATAGGCACTCCCTCGATGAAGCACACTCCTAAGAGATCATTCAATTCACGGAAGAAGAAGCTGAGCCTTAGATGGGGCAACAGTTTCTAAAAGGTCCCAGTGCTAGTAAGTGGCAGAGCGACAATCCAAAGCTGGGTCAGTTTGACCCTGATGCCCGAATAATCTCGTTGAATTGTGGAGTGATGGGGAGACTGATTCAGGATGGGGAGCTGGCAGTTTGCAAATCACTCTCTTGACCGTCAAACTTGGAAGAGACAGTTTGTTACTTTATTTCTCCATAGGTGGCGGGCATTTTAAATTTCTGGACTGAAGCAAGTCAGATTTTTAGGACCCAGGATCATGAAACAGCAAACTTCAAGCATGGTAAAAGCTAGGATATTCATATGTTGCCAAGGTGTTTTTCTTCACAGACCTCCTTTTTATGCACATTTTTTTACTTATTTATTGATATATAACATACATACAGTAATATGCACATATCTTAAATGTACAGCTCAATTTTTACATATGTATAAACCCACATGTAACCACCACCAGATCAACTATGGAACATTCTAGAACCCATTCTAGAAGGTTCTCGAATATCCCCTCCCAGTCAATATTTTCTCCTGCCCCCAAGGTAGCCACTATTCTAACCTTTATCACCATAGATAGTTTTGCTTGTTTTTGAGCAAATGGAATCACACAGTGTGTCTTTGGTGTAAAGATGTGTCCTTGGTGTAAATGTATGTCTTTTTTGCAGTTTTGGTTATTCTCACGGTCAAACCAAGGCTCCCAATTCAAAACTACCAACAATGAAAACCTGAGATAACACACTTAAGTCCCGTCTGCTACCCCAGCTTTGCAAGACTGTTCCATGACCCTTTCTTCCCAGGACCCTGTTCATCATGCCTAAGACGCCCTGTCCTCAAGGGGTGGACAAGCCCCTGGCCATTTGTCTCCGAGCGCTGCCTGGTAACTGAATCTGGTAGTAACAAGCTGTGTTTACCCCACTTGTCACCCTTCATCCTTGACCTGCTGACAGCCACCATGTTTCACTCCTCAGGAAGGGCAGCAGGGCAGGGAGGATGTGGCTGACTCTCTTCAGGGGAGGAGGAAGATTAAAGGGGCTGGAATGTCTGGGCTCCAACTGCTCTCCAGGTTCGGGCTGCTGAAGCAAATCGCTCCCGCGTCGTCCCTCACCCCTCTTACCACCCTGGGAGGTCCTCGGTGAGAGCACCCCATCCAGGCTGGAGGAGGCCACCCACTCGCCATCCACGCACAGTGGGACCCCCTGTTGAGTGGGGTCTTTCACTCAGCAATCTGAGCAGAAAAGCTGTATAAGGTGGGGGGTGTGCTGGGCTTGCAAGAAATGTCAGTTGAGATGATACAAAAAGGCCAGCACAGCAGAAAGAGATTCTGAGAAGAGCGCCACTCCTGGGTGCTGGGAGGTGCAGGACTCTCTTTTCTTGGCTTTCTCCCCACAGTCCGGACCTCCCGCTAAAGCACAGCGCTGCTCACCTTAACTCCTTGGCACGGCCCCAAACTCACTTCCCTGGGTGGTTATTTTTAGCTGCACTGAGCACCTGTTTGTTTCCATGACTGTTTTAAAATTCTAAACCTGTTGGCATATTATGACACAGGACACTTCCAAAGGATCTAATGCTACCAGCCGGAAGTGGCAGATCCTTAGAAATTCATACTCTCATCAAGTATTTATGGCTAACATATAAATACAGTGACCCTATCTTCCAAATAAAACATCGGGGCATGGGATTCCACACAGGCTATTTTTGGGTCTTACTTCTAGATGTGAGAGACAATTGAAGAGGTGCCAGTGGATGTGGAAATAGTAGAATTATAGCATATTCTTGATTTGTAGGGATAATGTGATTTTTATCTGTGATGGGGACTACTGGAAAATTTCAGAACTTGAAATTGACATAGACACAGGCCACTCCCAAGTACAGCATTTCGAAGCCCAATGCAGTCTTCCATCATTGCTTCCCAGGTCCAAAAACAAGCTGGGATCCTTTCATACACCCAGCCCGAAAAGCCCTCCCCTGCCCCTGGCACATGGGGAAACGAGAGGCTTCTCCTTCCTTCTCTTGTTCTCCCATTCAAGGCATTTTCTGGGCTTCCCTTGGGTCACCGCCTCTCCACAGTCTGAGCCTATGCACCTCCCTTTTGCTCCACCACCTACCCACCCCCAACTTCCAGGACTCCTCCATTCAAACAGATTCTCTTCTGCTGGGGGATAAGTTTTGTCCTGTTGTAGTCCGGAGGGGTTTCTAAAGGTCAGTCTATTTCCTAATCCTGTAAGTGACACCAGAGGGTCTTTTGACTCTTCTCATCACTCTGTTTGCACCCCACAGTGACCCCAACCACACCCTGCTCAGCGGGTTAGCGGGTTAGTGCTGCTGTCCCGAGGAGGAGGGTGCATGCCCAGCCTGGGAGCAGGCACATCCTTGCTCAGGGGCTGAAGATACTGAGGTGCACCTAGGCCCAAACTTATCTGCAACGCCCGTGGAAACAGGCGAGAAAACTCTCAGCAGTGATGAAAAGACAACTGTGTGTGCTGTGTGCACTTTCCTACCTCCAAGCTTTACTCTTGCTGCTCCGTCTGCCTACTGTTCTCTCCTCCCTCTCCCAGTTCAGGCTCAAATCAAAAGACAACTCCTTGAAAAACACCTTCAAGACCCTAGACTGCGATGAGCCTTCCTTCCTTCCTTGGAACCACAGGTCAAACACGTGAATGCTTCCCAGGGCCAGGCAGAGAGTAGTCAGGACAATAATAGCAGCCACCATAATAACTACCAGGTGCTTCCTATGAGGCGGGCCCTGTGCCCAAGCCTTTTACATGGACTAACCCATTAAATCTCCACAACAAGCCTATGATGTAGGCACTGTCACTGCCCAGATGTACAGAGAGGTCACGTAACCTGCTCAAGGTCATGCCCGCTGATAAGTGGTGTGGCCAGAGTTTGAATCCAGCTCCACTCTCAGCCCCAACATGCCCGGCTCTGCGGGAGGGGTGGGCACAGTCCATTGGAGGGCAGCCGCTGACTGTTATGCAAGAATTTGAGCTCAGCCTTGTTATCCCTCTGATTTTTCACGAGAAGCTGGAAGTCTAGATTATTAAATGACCTTTGTTAACTTTGTAAAATCACTGTTCCAGCCCCGAACCACATCTGAAAGGAGACTGGGCCAGTGGACACAGGTCATGCCTGCTCTGAACAATACACCCTGCACCTGTCCAGGCACTGCTGTGTGGGGTCTCCCCTTCCGGGACCTGAAATTATGATTTAACGTTTGTGGTTTCAGAAAGTCTTTCTTCCCTAAATTACAAGCTAAGTGAGGACAGGAAGCAGCTCTTACAATTCATCATGTGCTTTGAAATCCTTCACAGCCTCTTGCCCTCCCGAGAAGAACCGGGGACAGACCTACCTTCACAGAGACTCTACTATGTGCCAGTGCTATTGTTCCAGACCCTTCCATGGATCAGCTCATTGAATCCTCACAATGACCTGCTGAAGTCGGTAACACTGACTGACTTTTTCTCTTTAAATGAATGAAGATCGTGAAGTTCAGAGGGGTTAAGTCTCTCACCTAAAGGCACGGACTTGCATGGCAGCATCGTGTGCGCTCCTTTCAGCCCATGGAACAGTCGTAAATAATTGTTGATGTGCTCTATCTCGGTGGTTCCAGGCACGGAAATCAATTCCTAAATTAATCAATGAGGGGACTGTTTGTGTTTGAAAGGCTCTCAGTAAAGGCCCTTGAATCCCTGGATCCCTAAATTCTCAGAGCTCTCAGGGCCATGTCGTCTGCCATGAAGGCTGAACACTGCTCCAGAGATAAAGGCTTATTCAGCAAGGTTTACTAAACCCCTACTTTGGGGAGGCCATCCTCAACGCGAAAAGCAAAGCTGTTGCGGGGAATAGACTCATTATGCTGTGTGCAAGACGCGGAACAGTTGGGTGGAACCCTGTGTGGACTCCTGGGCTCGACTACTCCTGAATTATGTGACCCTTGGCCAGTGTCCTTGCTTCTCCACACTTGAGTTTCTCTATCTATAAAATGGGGATGATGAGGATGGTACTAATAGTGGTCACTACCTCACAGGGCTGTCATGAGGATTAAATTAATTAAAATACATGTTTAGAACTACATCTGGCCCACGGCAAGCACTCCAGAAGTCGTGTTATCATTTAGAACCCCAAGTCAATGCATCTTTTGTCATCCTCCATGGAAGGAGAGGTCCTAACAGACAAGGACAAGAGTCAGGCACAACCTGGATGAACCCAGCCCTCCCCACGGTCATCTGACGCTTCCTTCGATGAATCTCGGCTAGGCGTCACTGTTTGCAGTGGTTTTTCACTTGATCCTTTCCGGTTTTCCAGGTAGACAATCTGCAAACAGGGAACGTTTTTCCTCTTCTTTTCCAATCTTTATTGTCTTGGCTATTGCGCCAATGCCAACCCCTTTTTCCCTTCCTAGCCCTTTGCACTTGCCGTTTGCTGAAAGGAAAAGGCCCATCCATCTTGTCTTCCTGGCAATGACCCTGAGGCACGGCTAGAGATGCCTGCCACGGGGCGAAACTGTAGGGTTCCAGCGAGAGGCCGCAGCTATGCTGGGCCCAAGGCCTCCCCAGCAGGGCAGGCAGCTCCCAGGAGAAGGTGGAATGAAGCTGGCGGTGCTCAGTGTGTGCTGGGAAGGGGGTGGGCAGAGGGGAGCCTCTAGGAGGCAAGGGGAGAGGCAGAGCTGAGGTCACTACAAGGAGCCGGGGATGGTCATATTGCTGGGAAGGTCCTCCAAGAAGCCTGGGACTCAGGAAGCACTGTTGAAATCAACCCTGACCTGTGAAGAATGTGTCCTGTCCTCATGGGCACGACCTAGGACAGGCCCTTCGAGATCCTCCCCTTCTCCAGGGTTTAGGGATACGGAGATCCAAATGCCGTATTCTTACTAAGAGACACTCATGTCTCAAACGGCGCTCCCTTCAAAGAAGGGAAACAGTTTCCGGATTCATTAACATTCTGATTTCCCTGTCTGCAACCACCCTAGGTGTGCTAAATTAGACTCCCTGGGACTGAGCATATTGGACACACTTTTGGGGAAAAATCGTCTCACTATTTGGAAATGCAACAGTTGCAGCAGCAGGTGTGCAGAGACGCTGCTTCTCATTACCTAACCCCCATGTCAGCCCCGGGAGACGGCACTTCGGTCTCAAGGCTGCCCCTTCTGCTCCCTGGGATGACCCAGGAACGTGCACTTCAAACAAGCACCGGAAATGATTCTGAAGCAGAGGTCTGTGGACCACACTTTGAGAGTCACTGCCATGAGGGTTCTGCAGGTTTGATGCCGCTGAGCATCCTCCCTGTCGTTCCCCACTCCTTCCTCTGACCCAAGGGGCCTCTCTGGACATTCAGGGTTCGAGCAGTTCCCTTTAGGAGCACAGGCTATGGGCAGACCACAGCAAAGGAAGCAGGCCTGCCAGCCGCCTCTGGCACTGCCCCCCCCCCCCCCCCCCAACTATAGAGGATGGAAGGGGTTGCAGAACATCCAACTAAGCTCCCTCCTCTCAGTCGTGTACCCAAATAGGACGAGCACCACTGACCTCACGTGTACCTGTGGTCACAGCCTTGAGCAAAGGAAGGTAGAGATGTCACTTGGGTTTCCACACCTTTGTGGGCCCCACATTGGAGGCCCCAATCACCCTCCTCCTTTGGGCTGCTGCCTAGGGATTTACCTCCTTATTCACGCTCTAGGCCATTCCCAGGTGGCTTGCCTGCTATCTGAACTCGATGCATACACTCATCTGTTCCACTTGGAGAAAGCTCTCATAACTAGACCACCCTGTTCTAATGTGGCACCTTTCAGATTAAGAGAAATATCTCATCCTGTTATTCAATAACTCCTGTAAAATTCTATAAAAGATGTGGAGGAAAAGCAAACCAATGACGTACAAATGGGGCTGAACCTAACAAGCCCAGAATATTTTGAAAAATAATCTTATTCTTATTAATTTCACATTGACTTCCAAGGGAAAGAAGAAAAAAATTCAATGTTTTATGATCTGTCACTTCCTCAAGATAATAAAAAGTGAAGTGAAGATACACAAAGGGCCAGTCTTGCTAGCCTAGTGGCTAAGTTCAGCACGCTTCACTTTGGCAGCCCGGGTTTAGTTCCCAGGTGTGGACCTACACCACTTGTCTGTCAGTGGCCATGCTGTTGCAGTGGCTCACATACAAGAAGAGGAAGATCGGCAACAGATGTTAGCTCAGGGCGAATCTTCCTCAGCGAAAAAAAGGATTCAAAAAATGTAGCCCATAAACATCTTTTTTTTTTTTCTTCCTGGAATTGTTCCTTCCACAAAAAGGCAGCTCCTCTCATTCCAGAGGCTCTCCCTCCACTGGACTTTGAGTAGTCAGCTCCAGATGTGTGGCAAAAACTAAAACGGCCTGTGTGACAAGATCAACACATACCTAGAAATCACATTGAAAATATGGAATGGTAAGAATTTAGCTTTTCTGCCATGAATTAGATATGGCTCGCTCCCTCCCTTCCTTCAGGTCTCTGCTCAAACACCACCTCTGCAAGGCCTTTCTTGACACCCACACACAACAGCATCCTGACTTTTACTTTCTATACGCCTTGCTCTGCTTTATTTTCTTCATCACCACCTGATACACTGTATATTTGCTCACTGACTCTCCTCCCAACCAGAAAGTAAGCAACTTGAGAGCTGACATTTTATTCATTCCTATATGTCCAGTACCTTGAAAGTGTCTGCCATGCCAATGTACTCAACTATTTGTTCAGTGAAGGAACCCATCCATCTGCCCATCAGTCCAGCAATCCACCCAAATATCTATCCACCATTTAGTAAATGCCAACCATAATCTAGACAGCGTGGTGAATGTTCTGTAATGGGTGAAGAGAACAGACAAGGATGGTTTCTGCTCTTGGAAGGATAGATACCAGGCAGATGTGTATACACAAAATACAAAGCTATGTTTGAGATCATTGCCTAAAAAAATTGGGCAGGATGCTATGAGAAAGAAAGAGGCAGGATCTATTTAAGATTAGGGGGTCAATGAAGTTCTCTTGAAGAAGTGACATTTAAGCTGAGGCCTGGAGGCTGAGAGAGGGTTACCCAGACAGCAGGCAGTAACCCGTAACTGAATTAGTGACAATCAAGCATCAACTCTGTTTACAAGATTTATAGAAGCACGGAACAGACAGCTTGAAATGTTTGTTCCCACACCGACTATAGAAGGGTACTAAAATTAATTATTAAAATATGGGATGAAAACCCTATTTGTTTCTGCATTAATGAAGATGCTTCTTAAATGTCTGAGAAAAGCTTGGCATGAGAAATAAATGTAGCTAAAACGTTTTTTGGTGATAGAACCCCAGCCTTCACATCGTCGTGCAGAATGGTGTTTCCAGCTAGACCATGGGGTCAACATTCACAGTCAGGGGACTGAATTTAATATACATTGTCTTAAAGACAAATCCTCAGAAGCCTGGATTCTCTTTTTCACAAGAACATTATATCTCATATAAGTTTCCTTGGTTTATTTTCTCCTCCTAAAATTACAATACATGCAACAACTTTACGTTGCATAAAATAAATGAGGATCTCCTTATGGAACTCTAAGCTCTTTGAAGCATTATCACCCTAACTGTCTTCTATCAGAATATTAACTTGGCATAAAACTGCTAACCCCTTGACACATTCTGTGGTCACACAGCCCCACAGGGCCAAGGAGGACTGCAGAACCTGTCTCGTCAAAAACCAATGCAAAAGGTCTCAGGAATAAAAGGGCCACCAACAAGGCAAGGTCAGTGTTGTGTGCGTGGAAGAACGGCCACCAACTTCCCCACAAGTTGGATGCAATCCCAATGAACAGTCACAAGGACTGCCCTCAGGCCATGTGTCCTCACTGTCCACCATGGGCACTGCCCCAAGCCCCTTCAGGCAGGATACAGGAGCCCAAGAAGAGGGAGTTAATGCCCCCAGGGGGCTGTACCTTTACTGAGAACTGTCTTTGTTAATAATAAAAGGTTAGCTGTGAATTACAGATGGACATCATACCAGGAAAAGAGCTGCCTGTCAGTCGTTGGTAATTGGGCTCTGAAGAAAGCATCCAAGTAGATGACAGTCCTTATCAGTGACTTAACAACCCTCAGGATCCTACTCAAGTGGCAACATTTAATTTTTACATCGTGTCCACTGTTTTGAAAATGCATAGGAATGGAGAGAACCACTTGGAAATTATTATACGAACAAAGTAGAATAGAGGATATGAGCTGACAAGCACCCCTGCCTGCTGCCCCCAGTCTCCTATTAATCTATCAAAGGCCCCAGAGGGCAAATGCACGCAACAATCTACCCGCTCTTGAACCATCACTTGAAGACTCGAAATACACAACCTTCAGTTGACAGAGGTCTGACAGAGGCGCAGGAAAACGGGGCTTTTATTCCCAGCCTCACCTGCCTCCCTTAGCTCCAGGCCAGCTCTGTGCTGAGAGGGAAATAGTGATAGTAACTACCTGTCAGGGTTTTAAAAGAAATTTCTTTTAAAAAATATTTTTTGGGCCGGCCCAGTGGCACAGTGCTTAAGTTCTCACATTCCACTTCGGCGGCCTGGGGTTCGCTGGTTTGGATCCCAGGTGTGGTCATGGCACAGCTTGACAAGCCATGCTGTGGTAGGCGTCCCACGTACAAATTAGAGGAAGATAGGCACGGATGTTAGCTCAGGGCCAGTCTTCCTCAGCAAAAAGAGGAGGATTGGCGGCAGATGTTAGCTCAGGGCTAATCTCCCCCCCTAAAAAAATTTTTATTGTTTTTCAATTTACAAAAGCAATATATATTCATTATTTTAAAACACCCAAAACATTACTCAAATTTAGAAAATGAAAAGTTCTCCTAATCCCATTCCACGTCCAGTTAAGTTTTCTATGCACAGTTTAAAGAAAAAAACCTAAGTAACACTTTTTACAAAGATTTTTTTCTGCTTATAAAGAAAACCAAAAAATGAAGTATAATCGCTACCCACTGAATTAGTTTAAATAAAAAAAAAAGTCCGTCAGGGTATGGAAAGAATACTGTCAATGGAAGCGTAGTTTCCATTCACACTTCCACTTACAGAAAGGCTTTTTTTGGATGGCATTTTGGCAGAATTAATTAAAATTTAAAATGCACACATACCATCAGACCCAGTAAATCTGCTATTTGGAATCTATGCTAGAGAAAGACTAACTTGTAGACCCACAGAGACATCTACAAGGATTTTTTTACATTAAAAAAATTTTTTTTTGAGGAAGATTAGTCCTGAGCTAACATCTGCTGCCAATCCTCCTCTTTTTTGCTGAGGAAGACTGGCCCTGAGCTAACATCCGTGCCCATCTTTCTCTACTTTATACGTGGGATGCCTACCACAGCATGGCTTGACAAGTGGTGCGTAGGTCCGCACCTGGGATCTGAACCGGTGAACCCTGGACCCCCAAAGCAGAACATGCGAACTTAACCACTGAACCACTGCGCTGGCCACTCAAGGATTTCTTTTCTTAATGTCTATCAATATGGGAATGGTTACAAGGTAATTTCTACTATGGAATGTAACACTAAGCTAAGAGGAATGAGGTGGACCTGCGTGTACGGATCTGGAAAGGTCTCTGAGATACACTCTTAAGTAGAAAAACAAAACAAAACAAAAACAAGTTACTCAATATGAATAGTATGATCCTCTTTGAGTTAAAAAATACACAAAATAAAATATAGTAGTTGTATATGTACATGTTCAAACTAGCCTGGAAGGACATATACCACACAGTTACAAGAGTGGAGTGGCTAGGCAGAGAGAGGAAGGGGAGGGTCAAGATAGAATTTCATTTTATTTGTATTATTTGAATGTTTTACTACAATTATCTTGCATTCCTCTAGTAAGTGTAAAATGAATGTAAAAGAACATCTTTAACTCAATTGATGTATTTGAATACACTATGGGGTCAGGATCTCCCCCATCCCCGCTTCTAAACCATCCCTTCCTCTATGCATGTGTGAACCTGAGTTCTCTTATGTTCCTTTGGTCTATTATTGCATCCTTACCACTTGCTGTGATTTTATAAGATGCTTTAGCATCTTTTTCAAAACTTTTAAAAGCGCCTCTTAATTATTTTTATCTCCTAAAATTTTAATGCATTTGGAATTTATTTCTTCATGATATAAGTCTCCTTTAGTTCAAGTCTGATGTATCTGTAATGTAAACTTGCATTTCAACTACTCTTGGCTATGTATCTACTCAAGAATTAATATCTTTAAAAAGAGGATACTGAGTTGGCATTTCATCTGTGGTAGGGACATGCAGTGTTCTGTCATTTTAGTTTAATCTGGTGTTACGATACACATAATACCTCAGAGATAAGTTCTAGCTTTCCTATTAGAAATGCTATTAAAATTCACTGAACATGGAGAATACATCTAAGCTTTCACAGGAGTCAGGAAGTATCTGAGGTTTCTATAGGACCCTAGGGCTAGTATTTGCCCCTCAACTGAAACCAAGCAGTACATCAAGGTCCTCATCATTACAATAAGGAGGCTGGGGCCCTGAACTCCCATGGCAGGCTCTTCTATCCTAAGATTACCAAATTATCTTGCACAGAATGAAGCTGGACCCCTAACTTTTTGGGATGATGAAACCCACTTCATACTATATACAAAAATTAACTCAAAATTGACCAAAGACTTCAAATGGAAGAGCTAAAACTTCTATAAAACTCTTAGAAGAAAGCATAGGCATAAATTTTCATAACCTAGGATTAGGCAATGGTTTCTTAGATACATATAAAGCATAAGAGACAAAAGAAAAAATAGATAAATTGGAGTTCATCAATGTTTAAAACTTCTGTATCTCAAAGGATGCTACCAAGAAAGTAAAAAGACAACCCACAGAATGGGAGAAAATATTTGCAAATCATATTATCTCATAAGGATCTAGTATCCAGAATACATGATAACTCTTACAACTTAACAATAAAAAGACAACCCAATATAAAAAGGTCAAGTTTGAACAGACATTTCTCTAAAGAAGACATACCAGTGGCCAACAAGCACATAAAAAGATGCTGAACAGCATTAACCATCAGGAAAATGCAAATCAAAACCACGATGAGATACCACTTCACACCCACTAAGACATCTATAATCAAAAGGACAGACAATAACAAGTGTTGGTGAGGATGTAGAGAAGTTGGAATCCTCATACACTGCTAGTGATGTGTAAAAAATGGTAGACCCACTTTGGAAAACACACTGGCAGTTCCTGAAATGTTTAAACATAGAGTTATCATATGACCTAGCAATTCCACTCCTAAGTATACATTCAAGATAATTGAAAACGTCCACACGTTGTGGACATGAATGTTCATAACTGCACTATTTACGATAGCCAAAGACAGGAAATAAACCAAATGTCCATCCACTGATGAGTGGATAAACCAAATGTGATATATTCATACAACGGAACATTAGCCACGAAAAGGATTGTGTACTGATTCACAGTGCAATATGAATAAACCTTATTAGCCTTATGCTAAGTGAAAGCAGCCAATCAAAAAGGCCACATGTTGTGTGATTCCGTTTATACGAAAAGTCCAGACTACGCAACTCCATGGAGATAGAAAGTAGGTAAGTGGTTGCCAGAAGTCAGAGGGAGGAGCTAAGGCAGAATAACTACTAATGGGTTAGGGTTTCTTTTTGGAGTGATGAAATTGCTCTGGAATTAGATAGCAGTGATGGTTGTACAATTCTGTGAATATACTGAAACCAGTGAATTGTTCACGTTAATAAAAGGGTGAATTTTATGATATGTAAATTATATCTCGATAAAATAAATAGGATATATTTTTAAGCTATAAAGAAATGAAAGAAAAAAATTCTCTCACACAATATTTCTGGAAAAAAGCCTGAATCTTTCCATCTAACGGGCATATACCCCCAAATCATTCCCAATCCTGCCTGCCCATTAGAGTCACTTGGGGAACTTTTAAAAACACACAGATGCTGGGACCTCCTTCCCAGGGACTATGATTTAATTGGTCTGGGGTGGGGCTTGGGGACAAGTGTTTTTCAAAAGCTCCCAGTTGGTTCTAATGTGCAGCCAGAAATGAGAACCGCTGCCCTAGAATTTGAGCTTTTAAGAGTCTCTGGTGTTGGTTTAGATATCTGCTATTTTATCCTTTGTCATAAACATGAGACAAACAAAATTTTAAACGGCTCAAAGTTTCTGGCCGTTAGAACTGGAATTTTATTTTATAGTCTCTTCCACATTTTTTTTTTAAAAAGATCAGCAGGTTGCCATTTTATAGACAGAGAATCTGAAGTACAAAATGGCTAAGACACACACTGAGGTCACCGTGGTGAGTTGGGGTGGGGATCAAATTACGATTTAGTCCTTAGGAACCTAACTTACTTCTTTCTCTTGTTACTCCAATTGAACCACTGAGACCATCCTCTCAGCAGGAGAGGTGAGGACAGGCAGTGCCCTGTCAGGGGCAGAAAGGCTGGATGGAGTCTCAGTCTGGGAAAACTGCCACCTCTGAAGTCCACTATCTTCATCTTCTGACTTGGTAAAATGGGACCCCCCCAGCATGGTCTCCCCCAGCAACAAACCTGTTTTCCTTACAGGGCTGGGAAGAGGAGTTTATTTCACCTCCTCATCTCAGGAAAGCTACCCCAAAGTGCTCATTTATCTGGAACACTGCTTGTCTGATTTTCGTTTTCCCATAAGCTGGTGAAATCCACGTCGGGTCTGCATTAGGCTCCACGTCCATTTCGGAGCCCCAGAGCTGTTTCCAATTGGCACCATCATGGCCAGTGCATGTTGTTCATTAGTATATTTGTGAGAGGCTGTCTGGGCCCCAACCCAGCCCCTGCCTGTGGGAAATTCTTCCCAGATCAGAGGACCCACCAGGTCCCTAGGACCAGAAACGAGGGAGCTACCTACACCTCTCCCTCGGCTCCTGCTCAGCACTCCTTCTCTGTACTCGAAAGGAACATACGCAGACGGCGGTTTTTCGGTTCTGGTTTTGTTGAGTAATCTCTCAATGTTTTTTATGCAGTTCCCTGGCTCCTCCATCCCACTTTCTCTCTCACTCAGCTGTTTTATAAGCTGAATTCTAATCTGGGTTTCTTCACAATGTCGCCTTTGACTAAAAGCTAATAAAACCCCTAACGGGAAACTCAGGAGTCACGGAGATGCCACGTGACTGTAACCTAAGTTTGTTGGTCAACTTGATTTGATTTCCAAGCTGGTACACCATCTGGGGGCTTCAGCCCACACCCCCGCCGCCCCCCTTTGTAGCAATAAAGACGGTCTTTGTCTTTTCTTGCACTGAACGTGGGGCCTGAACCTTTCTGAGGAGTCCTGCAGACAGACCTAGAAAGCTCCAGGACCACTGCACTCCCCTCTCTATGTCTGCTACCTTGCCCAGTGCTCTGGGCAGAGGCACCCAGCTCAGCTCATCGAAGCAGCCGCCTCTACAAGAGCCAGGCAGGCTCCTAGGCAAGCAGAGCTCTGCCCGCCACCTGCCACCGAACCAGGCAGGAGTCACCACGTTGGCCACTGTGCACCACTGGGAAGCTGCTCCAACTCTCAGGGAGGAAACCTTGTTGTTAATGAGCATGCAAATCCTCGACACAAAAGTCAGATAAACCAATGAGAAGAACAAAGGCGTTTGACTGCATCCTGAAATCCGTGGCTATGGTTGAGAACCGTCTTCTATCAGCCACATCATCTAGTAATTTACTGCTGAAGTTTGTTTTTAATTGCAGAGAACTGAGAACAATCTTGATTTCCACAGATAAGTGGTAGCGAATGCTAACAGGCTTTTAGGAGACTGCCTTTTGATGTTAGGATGGTCTTTAGTTAAATCAGTGTTTCTCGGCCTTTCTTTCATTACTGTCCCCTGTCAGGAGCTTTAGTAGACATTTCTGCCTAATTATGCTTTCCTTGCTCCATGAAATCTTGATACCACAGATACAGCGTGTATCTGTTTATGACTGAGTGACCCTTTGAAGGGCCATGTGCCATTGTCATAGCTGGATTTTTTTTACCCCCATGGGCGCAATACCAATTCAGTTGAGAATGCATGAGTTCAAGTGATCCAAATCTTGAAATAGTGGTAGAAAATTTTTGTTTCAAAGTCGAACCATTCAAATAATATTTGAAACAACAATGGAAAATTCTTACACGGTAATTATCATTTGTCAGACACTGTTCTAATCACTTTACCTATATTTTTATTTGTTTAAGCCTTTAAGATAATACTATTATTATTATCCTCATTTAAAAGATGAAGAAAATGAGGCACAGAGAGGTCAGATGACTTGCCCAAGACCACACAGGTGGCACATGGCAGAGCTGGGCATCACACCCAGGCTCCACACCCCGAACCACTAGGCAAGACTCGCTTCCCTCACTACTGAACAACTGCTCGCTTCCTTATCATGAATATAAAAATCAAGCAAGATGCACCCAAAATGTGCACTGAGCCTGAAACCACCCACCATGAGACAGATCGACAAGGCGACACATCACACATTAGGGAACTCGCCACTGAGCTATGAAAACACCCAGGCCAAACCCGCCAAGGGCATGTACGAGCATCTGGATAACGGCATGAGAGGAGACTACGCATGCCTGAATATCTAACAAAACTGGTGCTCGGCTACAAGCCTCCTAACCAATACCACATTTACAAGAAATTCCAATACAGACAAAATGGCAGGGGACTTACTGGCCCCAGTGTGAGCCACCCTGGCAGCTCCAGTTAGCGCACCGGTGGTCTCCAGTATGTTGAAATGTGGGCTATTTAGATCAGGCATGTGTTATTTTGGTTGCACATTTTTACTTGGCATAAACAAAATAATTAAAAAAAAAAAGATCAAGTCCAACATTTGAGAAACTCCTAAAGCACTGGACTGATAGTAGAGAATTTGAAAGTACCCAGTGACTCTCCAGGGCTCACTGGTCTGAGAGTGCTGCCCGCACAAGCTGGGACAACCCCAATCCAGCCTCCTGCGAGGTCCCAGCACCCAGTCCTGTGGCAGCACGCGCCCCCCCGCCACCTCTTCTGACCTTCCAGTCCATGTCCCTCAGCCTCACCCTCGCCTCCGACCAAGGACCCATGTGTGGCCCCCATTCAATCTGAGTCTGGGGGCCAGGACCCAGGCAGCACTGGCTCTCAAGCTCCCCGGGTGATTCCAATGTGCGGTGGGCTTGAGAGCTACAGTTCTAGTCCTACTTGTCTGCATTTTCAGAAGGCAACCCCGACTCTGAGCAAGATTGTGTCCAAGCCCCTCACTTGCACCTGAAACATATGCCACTTTTATGTCTGTTCTTACTCCTCGCCACTCTCAGAGAAGGGAGTTCTCTTGACTTTCCACCTGTACTTGTGCTCCTGTTCACTGCTGCTTTCTTCCCATTCATTCATCTCTATCTAGTGAATGCCTACTATGCACTAGCAACTGGAGAATCAAAACTGGTAAATACATAATCACATGCTGTTGTAGCATTACGAAGGAAAAAACACAAGGGGCCCAATCTAGTGTGGGGATGGGTGAGTGGAAATTAGCTAAGTGAGGAGTGAGGGTAACAACATTCTAAGCAGTGCAAACCCCCCAAGCAGGAGACCTAGAGATGGCAGAGTTGGACAACCTGAAAGCAGGCCCATGAGGCCAGGGGGCACGAGGGGGCCGAGGAGGAGGCAGGGGCTGAGGAAGACGCAGGGGTCTCCTCCGCGGAGGAGCTTGCTTCCCCTCTCCATCCAGGCCGGCGGCAGTGAATCACTGTGGTTAGGGGATGGGCTGGGAGCTGAGAATGCCTCATCACTGGGACTTGGTTTCCTGTCTGTAAATTAGGAATAATCATAACCCCTACCCCCGACGGGGTGCTGATGACATGCAGCCATCCTCTAGAAGCAGTGGTTCTTGACCCTGTCTACACATTGGAATCACCTGGAGCCTTACAAAGTCCTGATGCCTGGGTCCCACCACCATGCCTGGCCTGGCCATCCTGACTGTCAAAGCTCCCACGTGATTCTAATGTGTAGCCAAGGCGAGAACCACTGCCACAGAGCAAGGGCAGAAGGCGGGCACAAGGGACATGCTCAAAAAAATGAGCTGTTAGCATTAGTGGTGTCCCCAGGCCTCCCTCCCGCCTGCCTTTAAAAATGCTCAAGCTCCCAATCGAAATCATCTCTTAGCCTTTCAACCACCATTCCCGTGCAGATGACTTTTGTGATAAAACTACAAAAACTGCTTAACAGTCAAATTCATAGAGACACAAAGTAGAAAGGGAGTCGCCACGGGGAGGGAAGAATGGGGAGTTTTCATTTAATGGGGACAGAATTTCAGTTTGGGGAGAAAAAAATGTCCTGGAGATGGATGGCAGTGATGGTTGCACAACAATGTGAATGTACTTAACTGAACTATACACTTGAGAATGGTTAAGACGGTAAACTTCATGTTATGTGTATTTTACCAAAATTTTTTAAAAACTGCTAAAATACTATTTATGTTCAAAATGTCTTTCAATGTCCACAGAATATGAGAAGGAATGTTAACTTGAAAAATAACCAAAAGAATATATTTACACTTTTCCATTTCTAAGAATCTATCCAACAGAAATGCTGCATTTGTGTAAAGGTATATGTACACACATGTTCAGTGGGTCACGCTGCAACAGAGCAAAAGCATAAAGAACCTAAGAGTTCATTACCAGGAGAGTGGTTAAATAAGTCAAGGACCATCTTGAGAATACTGTGCAACCATGAAAAAGAATGAGATGGTCAGTCTCTGCGGGCTCAAGAGACACTGGCCCCCTGGCTTCTGAACTCCTTTCCCATATACAGGAATCCCTGCCCCCTTTATGAGTCCTGGTGGGAGGCAGGTCCACCTCCCACTCTGGACGCTGTAAACGCCAGCAACAGCAATGGCAGCAGTGTCCTCACCATTCTGGTTTTGTGGCACAATTGTGGCCGTGGTCTGGGCTGCTGCCTTATTTCCACAGTTTGAGTCCACAGCCTTCCCTGATGTCCTTTAAAGAAATTCCTTTTCTGCTGGTATCAGTCAGCTAATATCAATTGTTGGCAACTAAGAACTCAACTGATAAAAATATTCAGAGTAGGACTCCTTTTATGGTTTTTAAAAAATAACATCAGTCCTTATATGTTAATAGATAATGAGAGCTAATATTTCTTGAGGGCCTACTATGTGTCAGGCACTGTTCTAAGCTCCTTTCTCGTACCAACTCATTTAGTCTTTGCAACAACCCTATTAGGTCTGTACTATTAATCTCATTTTACAGATGAGAAAATGGAGGCAGTGAATTTCACTGGCAATGCCCTTAAAGTCTGCCCACATCATTTCCCCAGAGTAGACTCTCCCTTTTGGTGGAAAGGTTCCACCATGTTCAGGGGCCACTTCTGTCTCACTTTACTCACCTTCTTCTCCTGTCTTTGCTCTGATGGTCTTCATCCCTCCCCTCACCGGGGCCACGGTCCTGGGCTCCCCACCTCCATCCTTTCACACTAAACCCCCCGGCTACCACACAGAAGGGCGCGTCGTTCCAGAAACAATGCCTTGATCACAAGTCTATTGCTGAATTACTCTGACACCCAAGTGCTGTTATTCTGCATGAGCCCTAACCACACAAGGGTGTTTTCTTTTTAACTTTTTATTTTGAAATAATTTCAGACCTACAGAAAAGTTACAAGAACGGTAAAAATGAACTTCCTCCACCTTAATATACCTCAAATGTTAACATTTAATTTAACTTATCCTTCTCTCTCTGCATATAGTCTTCTCTGAAGCATTTGAGACTAAGCTGCCCACAAGATCTTTACCTCTAAATACCTCAGTGTGTATTTCCTAAAAAAGACATTCTCTTATATTACCAGTTTAATTACCTCACCAGGAAATTAACATTGATTCAATAATATCATCCAATCTACAGACTTTATTCAAATGTTGCCAACTGTCCCAAAAATGTCCTTTAGAGCAAGAAAAAAACCCAGAACAAACTCATGGTCCAGGATCCAATCCAGGCTGATTAGATTGAACTTGCCAGCTTCTAGACGTGCCTGACACTTTCGATGCCCCTCTATGGAAAGGGCCCTGGGTGGAGAATTGCCACCATCCGTCCAGACTGGACAAGTCACTTTCCTCTCTGGGCTCCAGCCTCCATCACTCGTGAGGATAAAAGGACAGAGAACCGACGGCCATTTAGCCCCACTGCTCCATACATTGAAGGTGACCCACCAGTGGGATCAGAATGACCGCAGCCACCTTCAGCTTCCCCTAGGCTTAGACACGATTCACTCAACTGAAAAGATAGAAGCTAATTTTACTGCGCGGTTGCTAGGTGTCAGAGCTCTACACATTGTCCACCTCTCAGCTCATCTAAGCCCCACAGCCTCCACTGTTATCCCATTTTGCAGATGAAGAAACAGCTTGAGTAATCTGCTCAAGGTCTTTCCAATGCTTAAATTCAGGATTAGAAATGAGGAGGGAAGAAAACACACCTTGTCACTCGCAGTCCGACCAATCTCATCCAGGCTGAACTAGGTCCCTACATCAGAGGGAAGCAGATGTTCCAAACAGAGACCACCGAGGCGGCAGCGGCCCACACAGCTGCATGGCGCTGGAAAACACTGGTCACATGCAGCACAAAGTCCCCAGGAACAGGAGAAAGAGATGCTTGGACCACAGCGAAAACAAAACTACACCAAGCTCCATGCTGCACAACGCTTTCTCTTGGTGCCCTGGAGCTGAATTTTTGTCTCCTCCCTACGAAGACCTTTTTCTCTATGGAGCTGAATATGAAGTCTCGCCTGTTTGTAGAAGTTGGCCACAATCAATGAAGAAATCAACTTCTAAATGCACTAAACAGAAGAGTACTGAGCACACACTATGCATTGAGTGCTGACAGACCTTATGAGGGGCAGCTAGCGCATTTCACAGCCAGGTGCCATGACCTGCCCCGGGCTGAGCTGGCACTGGACCCAGGTCTTGCAATCTCGTGCAGTGCCTAACCCTTACAGGAGAAGCCACTGGGGCCAGCTGTTTTGAAGCCAGCATCATGTTAAGCAGATCCACATCCCTCCACTAGCCATGGAGCAAATCAACACCTTCCTCGGGAGGAAAGTCCATGCACTTGTCCCAAAGGGTTCGTGACCACTTCCCCGGGTTATGTGACACGCAGGAAAGCTCTTCCCTTCCTGTCCTCAGCACAGATGCCGCCGCCACTCTGGCTGCTGGCAGTTTGAAAAGTGTTTCTATGTCTGCGTGTTACGTTTCCCCAACTAAGTTGTGAGGCTCTTAAAGACGTAAGATGACTACTTTCTGAATGCCGTGGCCCTAATAAAGGTGTGTCTTTTCTTCCTTTTTTCTTAACACTTAAACATGAGGTAGAAATTATGAAGATTACTGGGCTCAGTGTAGCAGCCCTCACCTTAGCCGCTTGGAGCCTGAGGCCTCGTTTCCACTAGGACTCTGCCGCTCATCTTGGGAAGTCACTTAATATTTCTGAGCCTCAGTTATTCCATCTGTAAATGGAAATAATCTTTCCTACCTTCAAGTGCCTAAAGCACTTATAATGTGTGCATGTATATATTTGACAAATGTGTGTGCATGTGTATATAATAGCTGAATGGCTTACGTCAAATAAAGTATTCCATACAAACCACTTAGCCCAGGAAAACTACTAAGTGGAAAATTCTACTATTTCTTCTGCTTCCACTGTGACTGCTGCTGATGTGATCATCAAACACAATTTTGTAAAGCTGGGGAACACAAAGGCTGCTTGGCATTTTGGCCTGTGCCTTTCATTCCCCCGGTGTTTTCAGCATAGCATGGTCCTAGGGTGCCTGAGCCACAGCGAAGACACAAGCCACAGGTTCTGTGGGCATTGGCTGCCAAGTGGCACGAGCCACGGGGAGTCAATCAAGTCCGTGCTCCCAAATCCACGTCTACCACCAACTGGTTCCAAGTCAGCCCAAGGTACTGTTCCTTCCTGCAAAGCGGCCTGAGGCTGACCTCCACAGAGGCCCTGGGGCGCTCCTTACATAGCTTTCAAATTCCAGATGCAGGTCCAAGGCGGCCAAAAGGCCCTTCTTCATGGCTACTTCCCACCTTGAAACGTCTTTTGTCCCTCCAGGGTCTCAAACTGTGCGGTCCTCTCAAACATGAGGCGATGCCAGTTCTTTCAGCAGGTTGCCCACATGCCCAGGGCAGAGCACACTGTAGCCTCTTCAAAGAACAGCAGAGAACTTCCACATCAGTGCACCCTGGGCCTGCGCGGAAGGAGCACCAACCTAGTCCGCTCGTTCAATAAGCATTTCTTTTTGCTGAGGAAGACTGGCCCTGAGCTAACATCCATGCCCATCCTCCCTCTACTTTATATGTAGGACGCCTACCACAGCATGTGTGCCAAGCAGTGCCATGTCTGCACCCGGGATCCGAACCAGTGAACCCCAGGCCACCAAAGCGGAACATGTGCACTTAACCACTGTGCCACCAGGCCGGCCCCACAACAAGCATTTATTGAGTGCCACAGGTATGTAGACTTATGAAGATAAAAAAGACAAGGTCTCCATTCGTAAACAGGGGATCAGATGGGTGGTACCCAAGGATAAAAGCTGAAGGTCAGAGCCAAAGATAAGCTCAAGCAGGCCCCAGCTTGCACATTCCTCCTTCACTGCAAGGTATTCCCACCCCGCCCTGCCAGAGCCCCAAGTGCAGAGAATGAATGAGCCCCCAGTGGCCGTCCAGCATAACCCTCTGGGCTCACTCCTGGGCTCACTCTGCCGAACAATCGGGGGCTTCTGGAGGCAGGCGGGGCAGGCGCATTCTCTGGTGCGGGGCCCGCAGCGCCCTTCTCAGCTGATTGTGTCCAGGCGGCCGGGGTCTCCGAGGCGCATGAATGCCCTTGAATGGGCCCATTCAGGCTGATGGACAGGAGCTGAAAGCTGCACACACACAAAAGCCACTGGGCAGCCGGGAGGGCTCCAGCCCCAGGGTTTGCCCACGGGAAGGGAGGCCACTACACCACAAACAGCAGTGTGAAGACTTCTCTTGAAGTTTTCAATGGCATCCTCTGGGCGCCAGCCCTCCCCTACCTCAGAGGGGTAACAGCAGCAGAGGATGGCACGACGTGGAAAAGGCTCAGAGGGGCAGAGGCAGAAATGAAAATCCAACAAACAGCAAATAAACAGAATACCCTTTTCTTTCACAGCAAGATGGGGCTCCGGGCCAGGAGCAGAAGGGCTCCGCCCTGTGCCTATCTCTACATTGGTTAGCCCTGCATTCCTGACACCCACAGCGACCTTTAAGGACTCCAGCTGACCTGAGATTGTTTAACATGTCACCAAGAAAAATGATCTCGAAAGGACACAGCCAATATTTAAATGAGGACTAGAGAGAGACATGGTCCCATTCTTGTGTCACTCACTTGGTGTTTTCCAGGAAAAAGAAATAATCTCTGAAACGACATTCGTATTTTTAAATAGGACCAGGAAGTGGAGAACCACCCACCTGGAATTCTTTTAATTGCTCCAAGGGGAGGGCAGGCGCGGCTGGCGGAGCAGAGCCGTTGTTTACACTGTTGCACACACATATTTTAAGCTCACAGTCAGGTGGCTACTCTGGAAAGCATGATTCTCAGCGCCCGAGATCACATTACTTCAGAAACAACCCCCCAAAAATATAATTAAAGATAGTTCCTCCTCATAATGCAATACTGTAATGAGCAATTAAAATTAAATTAGCTTGTCATAATAAAAAAGATGGATTACGTTCTCAGGATTCTCGACCCAGATTAGTAATTCACGGGGAGAAGGGAGAAGTCTGTGACTGAGCAGCAGTTTTACTAAGGAAATATTAAATGTTCAGACCAATTCTGTGAAGAGATCAGGGTAACAGCAAGATAGATATGCACCCTGGCACAATTATTAGTTATGTTTACATTTGTTTTATTTTCTAAATAATGGAATAATTCAAACATATAAAAAAAGGACAGAGAAAAACAAACACCAATAAACGCGTCATCCCAAATTCACAGATGTTAACATTTTGTCACATTTCCTACAAGACCTGGTTTTTTGTGTTTGTTTTTGTTTTTTCGGTGAGGAAGACTGGCCCTGAGCTAACTTCTGTTGCCACTCTTCCCCTTTTTGCTTCAGGAAGATTGTCACTAAGCTAACACCTGTGCCAATCTTCCTCTATTTTCTATGTGGATGCCACCACAGCATGGCTTGCTGAGCTGTGTTCAGGTCCGTGCCCAGGATCCAAACTTGCAAACCCTGGGCTGCCAAAGCGGACCGTGTGAACTTAACCACTATGCCACCGGGCCCGGCCCCAGGTCTTGTTTTTTTTAAAGAAATAAAATGTCATGGCACCAAAAGAAGCCACTTGCCTTCTTTTTACAGGCTTGCCATTATTGATGCAACATGAAGGGTCTATAATAATGTTCTGTGTTTTTTTTTAACTTTTTGTTTTGAAATAATTATAGATTCACAGGAAATCGAAAAGAAATGAATAGCAAGGTCCCAATGCACTCTTCACCCAGCCTCCCCCAAGGTGAATGTCTTGCATAAAATAACTATAGTACAATATCAAAACCAGGACAGTGACACTGGCACAATCCAGAGCTTATTCAGATTTTACTAGTTTATAAGCATGTGTGCGTGTGGGTGTGTGTAGGTGTCTATGTATTTTTATCACATGTGTAGCTTTGTGCAAACACCACAATCAAGATACTAAACTGTATACCATCCGCACAAGACTCTCTTGTCATGCTACCCCTTTATAAAGACACCAATCACCTACTCCATCCCTAACCCCTGACAATCACTAATCTGCTCCCCCATCTCTATGATATTATTAGTTCAAGAATGTTATATAAACAGAATAGCGCAGCATCTAGCCTTTGGAGATTGGCTTTTTTTACTCAGTATAATTTCCTTGAAGCTCATCCATGTTGTTGTGTTTATTGATAATTTGTTCCTTTTTACTGCTGAGTAGTATTCTGTGATACTCAGATGTACCACAGTTTGCTCAACCATTCACCATCCAAGGACATCTGGGTAGTTTCCAGTTTGTGGCTATTTTGTATAACAGTGCTGTGAACATTCACGTATAAGTTTTTTTGTGAACATAAGAGAAAGGCCCTAAAAGAGCTCAAATAATTTTGAAAAAGAATAAAGGAATCTCTCTTCCCAAAGTTAAGGATTATTATATAGCTAGAGTATATGGGATAGCAAGGTACTGTTAGAGGGATAGACACATAGATCAATGGAACAGAATAGAGAACTCACAAATAGTTCCACGCAAATATGCCCAGGTGATTTTCAATAACAGTGCAGTGAATTCAACAGTGAAGGTGTAGCCCTTTCAACAAAGGGTGCTGGAGCGATTGGACATCCACAAGAAAAAAAAAAATCAACATCAACTTCAATGTCACACCTTATACAAAAAGTAACTCAAAATGGATCACAAATAGAATATAAAACTTTTAGGAAAAGCATGGAGATACGTGAGTTCTGTAATTCACAGAACACCAAGAAGAGCCTCTTAACACATCTTCTCCTCTGATCTGTCCCAGATGACTGAAATTCCACTATTAGACAGTCATACCTTTGGCTTAAAGGTTCATCCAGAAAATTCCTTTGGGAGAGATAAGATATGAGCTTTAAATCTTGGGGTGAATCAGATCAAGAACTCTCCAGCTGACAGCTGAGAGGAGGCTCTAGAAGGAAGTAAAATGAAAAGGATACTAGGCACTTAGAAGAAAAAGGAGGGTGAAAAGGAGTCAGAGGAAAAAGACGATGTTCTGACAAGTTCTACTACTTGACAATGCCAAGGTCAATTCTTCCAAAATCTCTTTCTGGTTCAGCACCATTGGTGGGGGTGATGCCGATGCATTTTCACCAAACTACACCAAGCCAACATGAGCAGACATTCATATAAGGTATCCAACCAACTTATATGCAAAGAAAAGGAGAGTGTAGATAGGTATAAGAGGATGGGGGAGCATTGGTGTTTCCTCATTAGTATAGTCCAAATCTAGCTCAAAACGAAAAATTTATATTCCAAACAGGGTAACAGTATGGAAGGTGTTTTTATTACCTATCTAGTATTTTCCTTCCTGAGTTTATCATTTCTTTCACGTGGGTGTTTCACAGAACTACTCAGGCAAATGCCTTTTTGCAGATTCGTTCTTGGAGTAATCTAGTCATAGATACATTGGGCATATTACCAACTTTCAAAGAATCAAAAACAATCAAGTGCTTTTAACCCTAAAACTCTGTAGAAACAAAATTTTCATCTATGCTAATTCAGAAGGCATGAGGAAGCCATATGATTGTGTAATCCTATTTACCAAACCATAAATGTGTGTCATATAATGAGGACCAAGCATCATGGAAACAACAGGAATGAAAAATTTAAATCCAGTAAGTGTGGTCCCATGAGATCTACAGCTGCCATGGCTGCTTTTCCCATCCACACGGGAAGAGTGTTCAGAGAGGAGGCATCAAGTCTCCACGGCGCCCCCTGAGGGCAGGGAGGAGTCACAGCAACTTAGAGTAAGCCCTCAGCTTTCCCATGTCACTTGGAAGGCGCGCTGAAAACATTTCCCCTGTATTCTCTGCTGACTGGGAGCTAAACCCTTACCTCCTGGCTAGGCTGCTCAGAGGATATGACCCTCGAATTAAAAGGAGACCGGCAAAGCATACAAATAGACCAGGAGGCAGGGCCTCAACCACACATACAATGAGGGCCCTCCCAGTTCTGACAATCTACCTTTCTACCTGCTGGTCGTAAAAACCCATCACAGGCCATGAGCTGCCACAACCTTAGCCACTAAAGGTGGCTCCTCAGGCAGAGACACAATCATTCTCACCCAAGGCAGCCTCCTGAGAAAACTCACAAGCACAGATGGGACAACCCTCTCCAGAACTGAGGCCAGTCTGAGTCAAGCAAGCTTCTGTGAGGTGCCCTGGCTGCCGTGAGGTGACGTGTGGGGGCTCTAACGTGTGACTCCTGCTCCAGACTGGGCAACGAACTTGGCCTTTCTGTGCCTCACTGGCCTCATCTGTAAGACGCTGTGATGTGGATTCATGAGTCAGTACACAGGCCTGGCAGAGGGGGCCCTCAGAATGGGCTGGTTATTAGGATTTCGCTTATCATTCTTTGTGCTGTTTTCCCAGGCATCTCTCAGTCCCTGCCCAGGCAGTCGCATTCTTAAGGAATGTGAAATTCTTCATCCAGGGCTGTGAACGCTCCTGAACACCAGAACAAGCTCCAGATGTGGAGTCAGAAAACTGAGACACAGGCAGAACCTGACACTCAACTTCACTGTGATACCCTGGGGCAGGCCCTTGACCTCTCTGAGACGGTCAGAGTCTTTGCCTTACAGAGGTGCTGTGAGGGTCAGAAGGGAGCACTCACATGAGCGCCCTCACGCCTGGCCATAACCGGAGCTCCTGGGCTGAATCAAAGAGCAAAGGCCTGACTTCCCAACAAGGGCCGGCCCAGGTAGAACAGCACAGGCCTGGGCACTCAAACAGAGGGAGGCACAGTCACTGAGAGCCTGCCTTGCCCGTCCCACCTCCTTACTCAAGAGCAGGGAACAACAGTGGGGCCACCCTCTCAGTCCAAGCATAGTGACATCCATTGGGAGAGGGTTCAAGTGCTGCGGCCTTGTCCTCACACTCGGCAAAGATGGGCCAAGAGAGGGGTGGGCTGACGAAGACCATCCTCCACTGGGCTCTCCAGGTAAGGAAGCTGGCTTCCAACCTTCACACTCTGACTGCTGGAGTTGTGGGGAAGCCTCTTCACAAGCACCATCAGGAAGACGTCAGAACTATCAAGGACTGCAGACCTTTTTCCTCCAAGCTAGCTCATAAATTTGCCCCTTGTCCCTCTCACTCCCTTCCAACACCCAATCTGGGCACTCGCCACCAAACTTCTGAACCTATCTCCAGGTCACCTTCACCCTGGAAGATCCCGCAATCCTCAGCCAGACTCCACTTCCCAGAACGTTGCCTCTGCCGGGCCTGGTCCAGCCCCTCAACCTGGCTGTCCAGACCTGCTCAGGCCATTCCTCAGGCCCTCTCCTTCGTGCCCCACCCTCAGTGCCCATCTGCTGACTGGAATGCCTCACCCTCCTTTTCTCCCCTAGCTTCATTGAGATGTAATTGACATGCAATGTTGTGTAAGTTTAAGGTTTACAATGTGATCATTTGATGCATGCACATATTGTGAAACCCTCCCCTCCTTCTATCCAGCCAGATCCGTCTGGCCTTCATAGCTTGGAAAAAGTCGTTCCAGATTTCTAGCCCACACATACACTTCATTTTTTTCTAGTACAATTCTCTCCCAAAGACATGGCCTTAGCATGGAATCTGGCAATCTCCAGGTGAACAGTCTCGGCACCATGCAAGGCAGTAGCACACTGTGCTTTCAGACTGCCACAGTGGTTCAAAAGTTCTCCTCTTGCACCCCAAGTCTACGACCCCCCTCATCCCCCTCCATGCCATCTAACTCCCACTTAGCTCCAGTTCTCCCCCTGGAATGACATGTTACATCAACTCTCTTCCCACAACCACAGCCTGACTTTACCAAGGTCATGATGGCCGACATGCACAATCACCTTCCATCTCCTCCTGGCCAAGGCCTCCCACAGACCCCTCACTATTATCTGTTTGTCTGCATCCTGCTGAAACTGAGGCTCCCAGAACTAAGCTTATAGCTCCAGCAGTGGGCTGAGCAGTAGAGTTGTGGGGGCCATTCTCTACCTTGAGCTGGGCTCTCTAATTCAACCACTGGCCAAGACACTTGCCATCCTCACTGAGCCCTCACTTAGTTGTTTGAGTCGCTTTGGCCTCTACAACTAGATAAGTTCATTGAGAATGGCCTGGAGTCCTGTTCTCTGGCATCCTCGGGAGCGCTGGGCACAGGCAGACATACAACAGTCACCTGCTGATTCACTCACTGATTTTACCCCAAATCGAGCCAAAACTAAATGACATGCCTATTCACCACGGCTAAGAGTCACCTCCTGCCTTATACGAACGAGGAGGTTACAGGCTTCGAGATCATCCGGCAACAAAGATGAAGGAAGACGCCGCGAAGAACTGGGAACATCCCAAATAAAGTCCATCATGTACAACAAATCTCTGACAACTGTGTGCAGCCTTCCTCCCTGGGCCTGAGTAGAAAGGCTGGACTAGGGAAACCAGACCACATCCTCAGAACTCGAGTCCAAATGACTCAGATGTGCACCAGCATGGTGCGACAAGCTGGAAATTCCATCATGAGCTCCATCAAGGTTCTGTCTTGAAAGGCACAAGTACCATGAGTAAACGCCAATCTTGTTGACTTCCTCCACACATTTGAAATGCACTTTGAAATCAAGTATTTCAGGCAGAGATCAAGTACAATCAGGATCTGTGCTGCCCTTTTTAATTGTGGTGGAGACAATGCCACTTTATTTTCCTCCAGGGCCCACAGGGACTACATTTCTCAGGCTCTCTTGGAGTTAAGTGAAGCCACTGTAACTGACTGCTGCTCTCTCTCATCCCTCATCTCCTGGCTGGATGCAGAGGCTTCAGTGGAGAAAGACGAAGATTGGAGCAGTGGTTTTCAAAGTTCGGTCCCTGGACCAGCAGCAGCAGGTGCAACTTGTTAGAAATGCAAACTCTTGGCCCTACCACTGTGGGCATGGGGCTCAGCAATCTGTGTTTTAATAAGCCGTCGGGTGATTCAGATACACACTCAAAGTGGGGAACCACTGCTCCAGAAGACGGCAGAGCTCTGGGTCCCTGAATGGATGGAGCAGCGCTACAGACTTGCACTAGAGATAGGAATCAACTTGTATTGTGTTAAGCCATTTGGGGAGTTATTTTGTAAAGCAGATATTCTGTCCCAACTAAAATAATAATCATCACCAGCCTTCAAGTCTATTACTCCTTAGGGCCATTTCCCACCTGGGGTTTCCCAATGCCAGTGGTTGGCAGGGCAAACTCTCTGGAGAGCAGCGAGCTGGGGTTATTTTATCTGGGCACAGGAACCCTTTCTACCCACTCATTCATTCGTTCACAGTCTGGTTGGTATGTTAACAATGGGGGAAGCGGAAGTCACTGCCGGGCCAGGATCAGATAGCAGCCAGCTGCTGGTGTTAACACATTCCTGCTGCCTTGCAACCCTCCTGCCTGCCACAAGCTGCCTGGCACCCCACACCAGCACCTGCCTGCTTGTCAGTTAAGGGCATCCAGAGCCCGCATCTGGGCCCTAATTCACAGAGAATATCAGGGACCCTGTGCCTGCAGCCCCTGTAGGCCAGCAGCTGTGGCTGCAGAACAAACCAGGACCCAGGCTGTCCTGAGAGGCCTGGCTGTCCAGCTTTCCATCTGTGGCACACAAGCTCAGTTTTGAGGGCCTTGTCTCTCCTTGCCATCTTTCCCTTTCCTCTCCAAACGAAACCCCACTTATTCCTCTAGGTCTCCCCCACATCCTGCCTCTTCCACAAGCCCACTCCCTTTTCCTGTGTCCTTGGGCACGCCATCTGAGACTCTCAGTGTGGCCTTAGACATCACTGGGCCCGCCCCATGCAGTTTAACTGCTTTATACAAAGTTCTGTGTCTCCCCATTAAAACACAGTTCCTGAGGGTGGGGGCTGTGTTTTGCATGCCCTCCACATACACCTAGCCTTGGCACTGGACACAGAGCACTCATTAAATTAGCAAATGCTTGCTTAGTGATTGATGAGTGAGGTACCTGGGAGAACAGCAACACCCAGGTGGGCACCCTGACGATACGGTACATACACCCACAGGGCCAATGAACCTAGATCTGAGATGCAGAGACACAGACCAGTCTCCTTTGCTGAGACTTTGGTCGCAGACGTTCTCCTGCAAGCAGAGTGCCCTTCCATCTCCTCTGGCCAGCCTCTTGCTCCCCTATGATTATTCAATCACCAAAAAAGACAGCTTCCCCTTGGCTCCAGGAACTGCTTGGGGTTCCCCTACTGCACTGAACTCCCTCCCCACCACATAGTCTTTTTTTTCCAGGGGCTATTTATTCCCTCTGCTGCTATCCCCAGCAAGCAGGGCCTGGGCCCAGCACAGAAGCACACGTACCTCTGGGAGCCCCTCACACCTCCTTCTACCTTCCAAAGCAGGGCCTCTCCTGGGCAATTTTACAGGATGTGGCTTACTTACACTGAGGGTCTGGTCACACACCAACCGGGACAAGGAATGCATCCCCACCCCTGAGGTATGCTTGCCACTCCTGTTAGGCAGGTGTGCTCACCAGGTGACGCAGCCCTCTCTCAGGGACCCTCCCTACCACCCCGCTCACTGTACCTCTCTCTTTTGCAAGTCTCTTCCCCAGTCCCCCAAAAGAAGCCCCGAGCCAGGTGGGGCCACAGGGTAGCATGCCTCGGAAATTTATGAAACCTGAAACCACCAACTACCCTCTCTGTCTGTCCATCAGGAGAAACAGTTGACCGCCCCAGTCAAGCAGCAGCTATTCCACAAGCCCGCAGAAAGTGAGCCTGAGCAAGCCAGGACGTGGGGCTGGGGCTGGAATCACGTGCTTCAGACCTGCAAGTGGAGGCAGTCTCGCTACCTGTTATCTGCTGGCCGTGCGACGTCAAGCAAGTCACAAAACCTCACAACATCTCAGTATCCTCACCTGCAAAACAGGGCTAATAAGGCTAATGGGCACTAACCTTCTAGGGCTGCTACAAAGATTGCGTGAGGAAATAAACAGAGACACTTGGAACCGCGCCTGGAGCATAGGAAACACTCCACAGGGGTCAGCGCTTACTCTCAGTATGGTTATTATTTCCTCAAGCCTCAATTTAGGAGGTCACTGACCTCTGAAGAACGTGAAAGGCAAAGAGGAGAGATGACTGTGAGCCAGAAGGCAGAGGCCAAGAGGGAGCTCATGAGCACAGAACCCTCCAGAACCCACGACTTCCATGGAAGAGCATCTGGAAAATTTCACGATTATGATGCTGGACGGAGCTGAATCTTGTTGAGTCCTTCACCCAGGAGCTGAGTCAACCAGTAAGTGACTAAGCTGGCAATGATGACCACATATTTAGAAACCATTTAATTAAACATTCATTTCAATTTTGCAGAGTTCTTTATTTTGAAAAAAAAAAGTGTATATGTGTGTGTGTATATATATTCACATATACAGTCAAGTGCTGCGTAATGACGTTTGGGTCAATGATAGACCACATTTATGACAGTGGTCCCCTAAGATTAGCACCATACAGCCTAGATGTGTAGTAGGCTGTACCATCTAGGTTTGTGTAAGTGCACTTCATGATGTTCACAGAACAATGAAATCACCTAATGATGCATTTCTCAGAATGTATCCCCACTGTTGGGCAATGCATGACTGTATATTCATAGATATATATATATATTTTGAGCTTGCAAACATTTTTCACTGATAAGCACCAGGGAGGGCACGTAGATGCTAAAGAATGTTACAGTCAGACAGAAGCCCAAAGGACCTCTCTCCTTTGTGGGGACAGAAAGGAGAGGGTTTCAAGGAAGACCTATTGAATGGGGCAGCCTATGTGAGGGGCTGGCTAGAAAGGTTAGTGGCATCTAGCATAGAACCCACCACATCATCAGTGGGCAACAAAAACATGAGACTTATGCAGCAGAAAAAGCAGAGGAGTGATCCAGGCTGAGTTAACAATGTGAGAAAAGGCTGGGTGGAGAATGCATGTGGTGTGTTTAAAGAGCAGGAAGGATCCGGGCTGGGCACACTGTGGATGACTCGGAAGAAGGCAGTAGGAGAGATTGGGGCAATTATGTTGGCAAATGTCAGCACATGGACTCAGCAAACATTTGTTGAGCTTCTCCTGTGTGGCAGGCACTGAGATCCAGTGGTGAACATGCCGGGCAGGGGGTCCCTGCTATGTAGGGTGGACGTTCTCCTAGGGATGCTGGGCAGACCAGTTGCCTGAGCCCAGTACAGATTCCTGGGCCCATCCCCCAAAGATGCTGATTCAGCAGGTCTGGGCAACCCCAAGCCACTGAATATTTTTAAAGCATCCCACATAATTCTGATACACATTTGGAAAACACTCATTTGGACCCATCTAACTCTCAGGAGAGCCTGAATCTCAATGACATTCCTCCCTGAACTAGAATCGCTTCCTAGAAGGAGGGTTCACCACCTCCCATGCAAATTCTTTGCAAACTATCAAGTGTGCCACAAAAAAAAAGCTATTCTTATCGTTGATGCTGGGCTAATATCCCACCTTTGGACAGATCTGACCTGTGAGTCATTCTTCCTTATAAAGAGCTGAATTTGCACCCTGTGACTGCCTTCAACTGTCTGAGACCCAGTTCTCATCCCCTCCAGCTTCTTGCCCTTCAGAGTTCAACAAAGCACCTTCTCCTCTGGTAAGGTGTGGACCCCATGGCACCCGGACCATCCCACCAGGAGCAAGCTCTAGTTGCCTAGGTCCCTTTTAAAGTCTGAGTCACAGCACTGACCCCAGGTCATCTGATGGGACAAGAGAACTCTGGTGCAGTCGTCCTAGGCCCAGACCTTTTTCCCCTCTGTGTGGGTTTCAGTTTCCCTCCTTAAGAGAGGCAAGACAGACTTTGGGAAGCTTCCATGTTCTCTGTTAAAATGACATATTGGATCCCAAGGATGAGGAACATTGAATTTCTACTTACTCGAAACAAAACTAAAAAGCCCATTTATTGTCTTCAGCAGAGTTTTTCAAGCCTCAACTCATCTGGGAACCTCATCCTGCAAACCTGGCTGTCAGGAGTGTGGGCCTGCCCTTGCAAGGGTTATCATCTCAGAAAGCTCTGAGGGACCCCAGGACCAGTACCCTCAGAACCGGACATTACAGGCTCCCCAGGCCTCGTCAGCTGTCTTCCCAATGAGGGTCAACTGCTCGGAATGGGGCCTTTCTTAGCCAGGCTCGGAGAAATCTGCTCTGTATGACCGGGCTCTTCTCCAGGGCTTTCTCCCACCACTCCGTGACATGGCCTCTTCCTCCCACTTCTCCAGTATCCTCCTCCTCCTCCATAATTGGGGCCAGAGCCGCAGGTCCTCTCGTTGTGGGCTATCCTCTGGCCAACTTGTCCTCTGGTTCAGCTTGTTGAATGCACTCCCTTCAGCAGGTGGAACACCCAGAAGCTATCAGGATTGTCAAGGCCCTCCCAATCATCCACGTTCTGACTCTGGCCAGAAAGGATGAGCCCAAATAGGAAAGCTCTGATGCCAAGGCCATGAGAAGCCATGGCCTTTCTCATGGGCCACGAGAAGCCATCAAGGGTTTTGCACTCCCCAGGGAATTGAGGAGCAGCCTGGGCTCAGCAGGCGCTAGGATGGTGATGTGGTGGTGGCAGGAAGGGCAGGTTGAGAAGGGAAGGAATTGGAGACTGGCTAGAAACTATTGCAATAGTCTAGATAAGAAATTCGAGAGGAAGCTAAGGAGGTGACAGAGGCATGAACACAGTGATCCTGAGGAAGTGGGGAGTCACTAGTTGTGAGGGCCAAGAGAGAAGGCAGTGTGGACAACTGAGAGGATTCACCAGGATGGGGATTCATGGCACATTTGCAGGGAGATGATAACAAGCTGGGTCTGGCCACAATGAGGCTGAGTCAGCCAAGGGTCAGGCAAGCAGACACAGGCAACCGGGCTCTTGGCTAACATACATGTTACCCCAAAGTTAACCAAAAAGAGCACTTAGAAGACCAGAAGACTGGGGGCTCAACACTGGATTCCCAGCCCCACATCTCTCTTTCTCTCCCCCAAAGGAGGCTCTTCAACCCCCTCCCCAGTTGGTGCCCCTCTGCCCCTCCTGGCCCACTCGGCCTTGGAGCTGTTCTGGGGCGTTGCTGAGCTGCACCCTGAGCAGTGACATCCTTCACAGGAGAGCAAGACTCCCCCACACACTCAAAACCATTAAAAATTAACTCCAGAGGTCTTCCAGAGCTAAACAAAGTCAGGGAAAATTGTTTAGGAGAACAGAGCATTAACTGTCTTTTTTTTCATTCAGCATCTAACAATAGTTATGACTCAAGAGAAAGGTTGTATTTCTTTCAAAAAAGGATAAGAAATCTTTTTTTATGCACTTACCATGGAAAATGCTTAGCTCGTCAAATTCCATACGCTAAAAAGAACTAAACTAACACTTCAGTGGGGCCCCCTCCAAACCAGCTCACTCAGCCCCATTCTCATCCTACACTGGCAGGTAATGGAAGGGTTCAGCCTGGGGGGACAAGGGAAGGGTGTGGGCAGAGCCAGGGGGCAGTTCAGTTCTGGGACTTAGCCAAAGTCTCTTGACTACTCTATGCTGAAAAGAAAAGCCCTTTTAGACAGTGGCTCTCCACCACACTTACTGTGTTGGTTTTGGGAGGTGAAGCTGGGAGCAAAGGCCCAACTCTGAGAGATGCCCTAGTATAGAGGTTCTCAAAGTGCGGCCTCAGGAGCACCACTGGAGAACTTGTTATAAACGCAAATTCTCAGGCCCCACCCCAGACCTCGTGAATCAGAATCTCAGGGCGTGGAGCCCAGCCCCGTGTGTTAATAGGCTCTGCAGGTGATTCTCATGCTTTTGAGAACCATTACTCCAGCACCGAGGCTTGTGTTTCATTCCAAGGAAAACCAGAAACTGTTCTGCGCCCAACTGGTAGGAAACAAACCCCAGGTGTTCCCAATTTCATTCAAAAGGTCAACATCATTTTGAGTTCAAGGTGAGTGGCTCTATTGATTTTAACGTGGCAGTAAAGGCAACTACTCTCTTTTTGCTGTTACGGAGCCAAAGACGACAAGGCCTGCAGAGCACGGGGGGCTTTGGAGGGAACACAGCTCAATGGTGTCTGAGTAACATCAGCTCAACCTGCCAGGACCCCTTCCCGTCCCAGCAGGGGGCTCTGAAAGGCCCCACCCCAGCTGGGGGCCACTTGCACCTCGGCTTACCCAGCCCCTTTCTCCTCCTATCCACCCGCTTCTTGACTGTCTCCTCCACCCAAACTTCACTCACCCACAACAGGCTGCAGCCAACAGACCCAGACCCCCACAGGGCCAGCTGAGGCTCCGCAGTGACCCCTATATTGAGACACCTAAGACAATAGTGTTTAAAAATGCCCTCCTGACTGCCTGTCTCCCCAGCTCTCAAAGTTCGGACAGAATGAGCCTGAGCCCAGCCAGGACTTCAGGGAGGCCACGCCAAACTCTTATTCTAGTGACTCAACTAGGCTTCAATTTCCCATCTATAAAATGAACAAATAACTATCTAGTAAAGTGCTCTTTAAATGTCAGCATTCCTGGCCTGGAGAGAATAAGCCCTCTGGGAGGGTGGGTGGAAGCATCTAGATGCTGGGATTCCAGCACCCACCGCCCTCCTAACACAGCTGCCCCTTCTCTCTCAATCCCCCTCACCACAGCCCCTTCTGGAATCTTGAGTGCATAGTAGGAGCTCAATAAATGGAGTGACCTGAGCGGAGAGAGGTGGAAGGAAAGAGACGTGTGAATGGATGACTCAGGGAAGGGCAGAATTGATCAGTGATGGTATTTGAGGGGGAAGGAAATTGCTAAAACAAAACAGTGTTTACTACCATGAAAGGACGCCAAACAGTAACCAGCTAACAGGAAACACAGGAAATTCTGAGAAGTATGTAAAAAGGGCACTGTTTTCTTTTTTCTTCTAAAAGATTAAAACAGTTCAAAACCTTACTCCTTTCCTCTGTAAAGAGCCCACTGTCCTACGTGTGGGGAAGTTCCTGGGGGCACCAGAATGTGGGCCTACCTCACACTGCTTCGTTTCCCTTCCCCCCACAGGTCCCCTGCTTTCTTTCAGGCGTAAGGACCCATGACATCACTGATCTGCTCTCCAGTCAGTGTCCCTGGTTAATAAATGGTTCTGTCTGTTTCACAGAATCAGGCACACCCAGCCCAAGGCTTATTGTAGCCCCAAGATGTTTGTGTTCTTTAGTCTTCATCTTACAGTGCCTAAAACTGTGGGGGAAACTATTACACAGTGAATGAAGAAACCACCAAAACTCTGTATATGTACTCTGATTATAACTACATAATACAGATTCACCAGAATAAAGACAAGGGAATATTCAAATGAAAACAGGCTTGTTAGGCGATGAGATTACCATCTTTTTTCTTATATAATGTGGAAGATATTGACTTTACACTTTAAAAACTTTTTGAAATATACAGTAAAGATATCAGGCTTCCAGGATCCATTGATCTTCCTTTGGAACACGTCACTTGCAGAGAGCCATTATTTTGCCAGGATGGTGAGGAGTGAGAAGGGCACAGCCCATTGAGGACCACCTACCCCAAGACACCAAGGCCTGATAGCCAGGGACATGGAGGAGGATGAAACTAACCCCGGGGGACTCCAGAGTGAGGAATGGGGGAGAAGACAATAGCTGAATGAAAGGAAGAAATTTCTCCCCCAAGTGGAGCTGTCCAACATCAGAAGTAACTGCCAGGCCCTGGTCTGACCACGGAGATGTGTGGGAAGGAAGTTATTAGTAATCATCTACCTGTAGGAACCCGTGGGCTCAGGTGCTTCCAGATCTCAGTTCTTCCCACGATGTGCTGCAAGGTAAAGATGCAGGGGGGGAGCGGAGCCTCAAAGCCAGATCTGCCAGGGCCTGGATGGCTACACCAGAGCTTCCAAACAACTGACGCCTCTTGGCCTCACAATGAGCCAGGGTATGCCGAGGCAACCAGGAAGGTCCTACTCCCAGAGCCTCCGGGGTTGACTGCCTCCAGCCTCTTTGCTCACCCCAGTATGCATTTTACACCCTTGCACGAGGGGGACAGGTTGAGAGTGTCTCTCACCACAGCAACGAGGAGGAGATGGCTTCCTACAACAGCCAGGAAACATTTCATTGGAAGGCAGTCTGTCTTCATCGGAACTGTCCCATCTAGCCATCCAATCTCTAACTCCGACTTTAAGAGATCGGGGCTGGCCCGGTGGCACAGCAGTTAAATGCACATGTTCCGCTTCAGCGGCCCGGGGTCACCAGTTTGGATCCCGGGTGCGGACATGGCACTGCTTGGCACGCCATGCTGTGGTAGGCGTCCCACATATAAAGTAGAGGAAGATAGGCACGGATGTTAGCTCAGGGCCAGCCTTCCTCAGCAAAAAGAGGGGGATTGACAGCAGTTAGCTCAGGGCTAATCTTCCTCAAAAAAAAAAAAAGAGATCTATCTGATCATCTTTCCTTTTCTTCAAGAACAACAGCTCCCCCCAAAAAAGACTAACCTAACCTAAACATGCCTGGTAACAGTAAGACAGGGAGATGAGCCAACCAAAATGAAATGTTGAGGGCCCACACTGAGATACTCAAAAGTACTCAGTCACGCTTCCACATCCTGGCTCATGTTACAGCCAACTTTTGTTTACCGGGCCTACAGATTCTCTTCCTGCCCTTCCCAGCTTCCTATTTTAATCTTCTTCTTTCTCTGTTCCCTATTATCTCAGCGGACAATGAACACAGACAACAGAGAAGCAGTGAAAACATTCAACTCAGTTACCTGCTAATGTCGATTACCTGATCCATCTGGAAAGCAGAGAATGGTAAGTTGACAAAGAATGGGGCAGACCTCATTGTTATCGATTGGTTATCTCAAGTCACACCCCCATCCCACTCCCAATCCTAACTGTGCATGCTCAAGTCTGTGACCAGTAGGGAAGGGAACAGGAGTTATCACAGGTCCCACCGAATGGTGGCCAGGCACTGGCTGCTCTTCCGTGGAATTTACAGATGGGCATGGCCAGAAAGAAAATCCATAGTTTAAGTTTTGACCAAAATTCTGGTTACTCTTCAGCTTGTCCAGCCGTGCATTTTCAGGAATTAACAAAGGGAGGTTAAAGTAGGATTCAAAATGATTTAAACCTGATCTCCCCTCCAAAGACCATTGTACGGCTGAGCAGGTGCCTCCATTCACACCCTCCACCCTCTCCAGTTACATGGCAAAGGGCTCAGAACTCCCACACACCAAACCAGTCAGCATTCATGGGGAGCCCACAGTGAACGGCACCGGGCGGGCCGGAGACAAGGACATTATAAGATGTTGTCTGTGTCCTATTACAGTTATGGTTTGGTTGAGGTCATAAGGCAAGACAACAACATCAAAGAAACCAAACCACACATATAAACAAGGAAACATGCACTTAAACACAGATAACAGTTTGCGGTAGTACTGTCAAAAAGGCCTGAGGAACGGGCCTGAGATCAGGGCCCTGAGGAGGCGAGGCAGGCATGGGCAGAGACCTGAAGTGGCTGTGGAAGAAGTCCAGGATGCCCAGCAGGGAGAGCATATCTGGGGAAAGCTGGAGGCCCTCGAGCAGACTGTGAAGAAACCAGCTGGGCAGGAGTGCAGATTAGAGGGAAGTAGAGGCGGCCGCTGAGTTCAGATTTGACTCACAGGTCAAAGAAGAACCTGACACATTGCACACCAGTGCAGAAGGGCCGCAGAAGTGGGAAAGGTCCACCTGCCGAGTGGACAACCACCAGCTGGATGAGATGTCTGCACCTTCGCAGATCCTCACACCCACCTGGGAGGTGGCAACATCACTTCCACTTCAGGAGTGAGGAAACCCCATTAGCATCGAGCCTTTCATTATGCTTCAAAATGGCTCAGTGGTAGCCAAAAAGGAGAAAGAACCCAAATGTTCATCAATGGATGAATGGATAAACAAAACGTGGCAGCCATACAATGGAATACTATTCAGCCATAAAAAAGGAATGAAGTATTGATACATGCCACACCACGGATGAACCTTGAAAACATTACACCACGTGAAAGAAGCCAGTCACGACAACCACACACTGCATGATTCCATTTGTATGAAATATCCAGAACATAGAGAAAGAAAGTAGATTAGAGTTTGCCAAGAGTTGGCAGGAGGGGAGAATAGAGAGTGACTGCTTATAAGGTAATGAAAATGTCCTAAATTTAGACAGTGGTGATGGTTGCACAACTCTGTGAGCGTACCAAAAACTACTGAACTGTGCCCTTTAAAAGGATGAATTTTAGAATGAGAATTATATCTCAGAAAAGCTGTTATTTAAAAAACTGGCTTGATGGGAATGTTTCTAAATATATTTGCTGTTCCCCTATCTTCATATACAGGGTATATTTGATTCAACTTAACCTTTATTAATAATTCAAGGTCATTGTTTTAATGATCAATCAATGGGCGCCATGTGCTGTAATTAAAATGACGTGCCCCCACCGAAGTGCTTCTCAATCTCCCGGCATGGTGCCCGTTTTTTGTTTCTGCCTCCTGCCTCCAACGCTCACTGTCAGGCTGTCAGGCAACACCTAACGGCTGTCAGGACGCCTCCTCCCCTGCCCCTCAGCTGCGCAACAGCGCAGGTCTGTGCTTGTGGCAGTGCTCAGGAGGAACAGTTTGAATCAGGCCCCTGGGTGGGGCCCCTCTGCTGAGACCAGCAGAAAGAGGTGGGGAGGAGATAACTTTGTTATCTTCATTTTCCTTTTGAAAGGAAGATTTATTTGACAAGTTTAATTGGAAACAAGGTTTGTGTGGGGAAAGTAAGCAAATTTGGATCTTTTCAAATACTGCTGCCACTCATCTATTATGAAAATTGTTTATCAGGCACCTACTGTGTGCCCAGCACTGTTCAGGTGCCAAGACACTGTAGTGAACAAGCCGTCTGGGGCTGACATTCTAGTGAGTGGAGATGGATGATAACAAATGATGGTGGTCAGCGCTATGGAGTAAGATAAAGCCAGGCAGGGGGATAAAGAGGGCTGGGTGTGGATAAACAGGGTGGTCAGGTAAGGCCTCACTGAGGAGGGGACAATTAAACTAAAGGAGGAGAGGAGGGGAGGGAGTGAGCCATGCAGTTATAGGAAAGAATGTTCTGAATGAAAGGAGCACAGAACATGTGCAAAGGCCCTGAGACAAGAGAGTGCCAGGAGTATGGATCGAACAAAGGAGATGAGAGAGCGGAGGCCAGGGGGCTCATGGGGACATCAGCTCAGGTTGGAAGGACTCTGGTTTCTACCCTGAGTGAGAAAGAAGAAGTGACAATTACCTCATTATTACCTCAATGTCCCCTCATTTCCAGAGCATTATCTGGGGCCTGTCATACAACCCTAGTGGATACACTTAGCTGGACACACAGCTGAGTGTGACCTGGGGCAGGAAGTACCACGGGGGTCTCATGTGGATCCGTGACTGGGATCTGCCTTCTGGAGGCAACATCAAGGAGACATTTCGAACAGGCCTTGAGAGATAGCACCGCCCATCTCATCGGATGGTCTGGAGAGCACACAGGAGCAGCGAAGACTCTCCCCAAGGTGCCACCAGGACTCAGGAAGTAATAAAGGATGTGTTTTAGAGCAGGAAGTGGGGGGAGGGAGACGGGGACGGTTATCCCATCGGATGAAAACAGCAGCTACTGAGTACCAGAGACACTCGACATGTGTGGCCTCTGTGCTTTACAGCCATCTGGCAAAGGTGATGCTACAATCCCCATTCTACAGACAAGACAGAGACTTGGAAAGGACAAATGACTCGGGCAAAGCTGCAAAACTAGGAGACGGGAGATGCTCGCCTCCAAGCCCAGGCCAGCCTCCCTTCATGGCTCTATCAGTCCAGTCACATGGAATTGCTGATCATCAGCTGTTTTTGAACTACTCTGGGCTGTTTCATATGGACTCTATGGAGAGGCCTGGCACGCCCAATATTTACCCACAACAGAAGCTCTGAAGGTTCCTGACGGAGGCCGAATTTCTCATTGACGTCTACTGTCAGGCCTATGAGTCGGGAGCACACAGCACAAGATTTTCCAGCCTGGCTGTCATCGCATCATCCTAGGAGTCCTTTATGGATTCCCAGTCCTGGCCTATCTGGATCAGAATATCCAGGGGTGAAGTCCAGTAATCTGCATTTTAAAACAAAATCCCCGCTTCCCGGCCCGTGCCCCACATCATTCCCACGCAATCCTTCCCACGCGAAGTCTGAAAAACCAACTGCCTCACCATTCTTTTGGCAAGTGGAAACAAACTAATTTCAAGGTCTTCCTAGGCAGGAAAATGCAAGGGAATTCTCTGTCCACAGGCTGCCTGCACATCCTCCTGTTGAGGCTCCAGTCAAGGAAGACAACCTTCACGCCTACTGCGTGCTGGATTCCCGGGCAGGTGGGAAAAACTACTTTTCAAAACTCCACTGTAGGTGAGTTATCTGGGCACCATTTTTCTTTCCTGAGACATTTGGTACTAAGATCAGTCTGCTCCAATTAGCAGACAGGGAGGTAGGAAGAATCAGAGGGAACTCTCTCATCCTTTACAATAAGGGAAGGATAGCAGCAGGAATGCCGTGGCAAAAGTAGGCAAGGAGGAGCTAATTGGAAATGCTGGCTTGTTTTAGAACAGGGTTTGATGGCAGCCAGGAACAACCCACAATTTGGCACCCCAAACCATGAGCATAGTTATTTGCGCCTTAATTTTTTTTATCTCTCAATTTCCTTTATTGCTCAATTTTCTTTTGATAAATATATATATATGACTTCCCCCCGCAATGACTTAATTCCATAGTCAGAGACTGTTCACTTTGTCGAAAATGCTAGACTTGATGCTTTGAAAATGAGGCCCACCTATGGAACACGTAGTCTCTGTCCAACCCCAAGAAGACCCAGCAGAGTCAACTCAGCTCCTCTCTCCACACCAAAGGGAAGGTGGTGCAGACATCTCCACTCACCGGGCTGAGGGAGCCCTTTCAGAGTGTTAGCAAACTATTGGCCCTTGGGATCTCACCTTCCTCCCTCTGAAATACTCATCTTTCAAGTCTACCTTGTCATGCTCTAGACTCTAGTTTGCAAAAAGCAGGTTTCAGCTACCTCAACTTTTAATTACGAGAAAATATTTGGGTTTTTTTTTCCCAATTCTGATCCTTCACAGTTATCTCAAAATGAGTTTAACTGACCATCTCACACTCAAGTAAAACCTAACCATCCACTAAAATATCCTGATTGTCAGTCCCTTGCATTCCAGGCTAATGACTACGAAACAGGGAGCCTCTAATTATAAATTCCACTGTGCTCTGGAAGAGCCTGCAGAGTGAGGACCCAGACCAGAGCTGTCTGGCACTGCATGATGGGAGGTGGCTGGATCCATCACTCAGCAAGTACGGGTGGAACATGTACGTGGCCGCAGTGGGTGGCCAAAGTGGACAAAATATATAGCACAGGGTCCTTGCCCTGCCCCTGGTTAGGGAGACAAGGCCTACATATGAAAACAATCAGGGAACAACACAATATGCTTCATCTTGTTCGCTAATCACATATAGATAAGTAACATATAGAAGTTAGAAGACAATACCATTATATAACAAACCAATTGTGTTCACTTGTGAGCTACATAGGAGAAAATGTGACAGCAGGCGACTGGAGTTCAGGTCATCAAAGCCAGTGCTGTTAGAATAGAGACAGAACGTTGTGGGGTGGAGTCTGGACGGGAAGAAGAAGCACATGAGTAGGGTTTGAGACTGACGAATGACGGGACTGATGAGAAGTAAGGTTGATCCGACTGGGTGAGGTCAGAAGTGGAAAGCCTTGCAAATTAGGGAGGGAAGTTTAGGCTTGGTGTGTGGAGTGAAAGGGAGCAACTGCTGCCTTCCTGAAATGAAGGTACAAGACGATGGTGTTTTGGAAGATGGAATCGATACTAACGGGCAGGGTGAGCTGAATAAAGGAAATGGAGGGAGGATGTTATCTCAACCCGATTTCTGTCCTGGGATGGTGGCAGCCTAGGCCCTCCTGCCACAACTTCAGTTTCAAAAATCGTACTTACAAATGGATTTGAGGCCCTCCTCTGATGACCTGCCTGGGGTTGCAGCTCCTAGGTTCTGTCTAAACCCCAGCTTTGCCAGCCAGTGGATGGTGCTTGCACCTGACAGCACCGAGGCTCCCCCAGTTCCCTGACACCGTGCTGGCCTGTGTTCACGGAGCCCCCTCGGGGACTGTGTTGGGTCTGCCTGTCTCCCTCCCCCCTCAACTTCAGACTAGTGTCCCAGCACTTGCCCTTGGGAGCTGGTCTTGCACCATTCACTATACGTTCCTGGAATCAACCAGGAGAAAACGGGGCAGAAGTGTGTCTGCAGGTGTGTAGCAGGCCATTATCTCTGACTATAAAGGTTAAGTACCTAGTCAAAAAACTAAACCAAAAAAACTGGAAAAACTAGCAAACAAAAAATAAAAATAGATACACATACACCAGCCTCCCCAAATGGCTAAAACCATGAACCCCAGACGTGGTAAGCACTGCTATCCTGTACGGTTGGAGAACGGAGTGTTCCACTTAATCAGATGTCCCGGCTAACTGGGAGGTGCCAAAGACACAACAAACCCAAGACCGGCTTTGGGAAAAAAAGTCACCACCTTAGTTTCGAGTGTGCTCTGGGATTTCTATCAAGTATCTTCCCTTCTACCATGTTACTGGACCTCACAACAGCACGGGCAGCAGAGCAACTATCATTCTCATCCCGCCTCTAGAAACGATGCCCAACAGAGTGGGTACTCAGCACAGTACCCAGTCAGTCCAGAGGTGCGGGGACGGATGGGCAGGGCCCCTGGGTACCTCCATGCCCACCAAGCTACAAACTTTCCTGCCCACCCACCACCCACATCTGCCCAGGCCCAGCCGGGGCGTCTCTATTCCCTACCTGTCCCCTCATCCCCTAAGAGGCCTGGAGCCCTTCTCTGAACCCTGGTTTCTGTCCTGGTTCTCTGCCTCTCTCTTGTTTCATATCCCCTCACTAGCGCTGGACATAGGATGCTGTGCCCACAGAGCACAAGTACCACTGCCACCTAAGACCCCTGCTGCAGGGGTCCACGTCCAGCCTGGACCTTGTACCTGGCAACCACATCCAGCACTGGAGTCCAAATGCTACACAGGCCTCTGGACACATAAATCACCACCTCCAGCCCTGAGGCTGATGGACAGTGCTCTGAATTACAGAACAACTCATAATAATCCACGATACTATGTGCCTCACAACCAAGTGTAAAAAATACGTTCTGTAAAGAGCTGTGTATCGTGATTGTGGTAGCGGCTACACAAATCTCTACATGGGATAAAAGTGCATAGAACTGTACAAGTGAAGGCATGTAAAAAGTGGGGAGAACTGAATAAGACTTGTAATCTAGTTAACAGTAATGTACCAATGTCAACGTCCTGGTTTTGATACTGAACTTGAGCTATGTAAGATGTCACCACTGGGGGAACCGTTAGAATTCCCAGGATTCTTATGCACTATTTTTTGCAGCTACCTGTGATTCTAATTATTTCAAGAGAAAAGTAACAAATGAAAAACCCTCATAAACCTAATCATCTACAATCAGATCATTTTCACACCGACCAGGGCCTGTGAGCTGGCACCACCAGCATTTTTCCAGGGCTCCTGGAACTGGTCCTCTGAGCCTAGCTTTCATCTCCAACACAGGCATCTCAGGCACTGGTGCAAGGCTTACACATCCCCAGAGTGACCAAGAAGAGCACGTCTCAGTGGAGCACGTCTCAGTGCATTTGGCTCTGGGAGGAGGAGGTGGTTATTTAGCTAAAAGCCCCTGTCAGCCCCACTCACTGGAAACTAGTCAGAGACAGGGACCAGCTTCCCCAAGCAGGACCCAACAGGACTGGAGGGCGGATTTAAGGCTGGGCTTGTCCTAAAATGTCTACCTAATCCTTGACGTCTTTGAAAGAAGACGAGTCCAAGTCCACGTGAGTACACGTGCACATACATACACGCACGTGCACACATGGCTTAGCCACAAGGAGCCAAAAACAAGTTACAAATATTAACTAAGTCAGAGATTGCCAAGACTGTAATCTAGAATTATCTCCATTTAAAGGATTTACTCAGCCACTGGGGACAGGAAGAGGTTACAAACACAAACCAAGGCTTCCTAACCTCTTCAGTGCCCCAGGCCCTCTTGGCAGCCTGGGGAAGCCGATAGACGTCCCTCAGAATTGCATTACATGCACAAACTAAATACACAGCATTGCAAAGGAAACCAACTACAGTAAAATGCCGTTGTCAAAATATTTTTAAGTTTTTGCTATGGTAATATATGACATATTAAATAGGACCTAGCGGTGTACCTCATAACCAAGGTGGTTTGAAGTAGTGGTGAGAATGATAATACTTGAAGACATATACAATGACCCTAACATATGGTAAAAAAAAAAAAAAAAAGAAATCTCGGCAATTCCTATTAGTGGCAGCCACAGGTATCGCTAATATCATTCTGGTTTGTTGTCTCTATTCATAATCAAAGGAAAAGCAAAATTTCAGTTAGTGAAAATAGAATGTAATTTTTTCTCCTCTAAGTTTTTGGAACCTCTCCAAATCCGTCTGTGGGTAGACTCGTGTTAAGACCCTCTGGAGCGAGCTGCTGATACAGAACTTCCACGGGAATGGAACACCGCTTCCTCTCCACACCCCTGTGGCTCCCTCACCTGTTTACCAATGATAATGTATGTACATTCCAAAGAAGTCCCATCACCCCACGCGGGGCCCTCGAATCCAGAGAGTTTTCACACATCCGCTCAAACTGATGTTTAAGATCAGCACAGCCTCCAGCCTTTATCTCCGGCAGAGGAGGCCCACCCCTCGCAGCTCACCTCTCCTTTCAGCCTCTCAGCTGCTCCTGCAGCTGTGAGGAAATTAGAAGAATTATATCCAGCTCTGGGGGGAGACTAAATGTAAACCATCGTCCTCCAAGTGTACCCAGAACCAGGGAAAACAGATGTCAGTCCGTCAGCAAGTTAGCGCTAAATGCTGACAAGCCACCAGTCCCGGGCTCTGTGCTACGTGACCTGAAGGTGGGAGTGGGTGGAAAGAAAAAATATGTGGCTCTACGCATTAAAAGCTCCAGTTAAGATGGAAAGCTCGGATGATATTAGTTATAGGTTGAATTTTATGTCCCCCAAAAAAGACTGTCAGAGTCCAAATCCCTAGTACCTCAGAATGTGACCTTATTTAGAGACAGGGCCTTTACAAAGGGAATCAAGTTAAAATGAGGTCATTACAGTGGGTCCTTATCCATCTAGTATGACTGGTGTCCTTATAAAAGGGGGAAATTTGGACACAGACACACACAGAGGGAAGACAACGTGAAGAGACACAGGGAGAAGACAGCCATCCAGAAGCCAAGGAGAGAGCCCTGGAACAGATCCTTCCCTCACAGCTCTAGGAAGGAACCAACCCTGCCGACACCTTGATTTCACACTTGTCTCCAAAACCGTGAGACGGTAAATTTCTGTCGTGTGAGCCAACCAGTTTGTGGAACTTCGTTATGGCAGCCCTAGCAAATTAATACAATATTCATAGTCAAATATACAGTCTGAAAAAAGGAGGTCTTCATTCAGAGCCCATGACACCCTGTCTCCTGTTTGTTACTAATCAGTTTGAAATTAGATTCTGTTCAGAGTCTGCTTCTGGTCTCGGGCGGGAGGGATGGTTCAAGGCCAAGTGTGCTGGATGACAGGATTGGACAGTGGAGGGGCTGAGGGATCCAGGGGTGCACTGTTGGCAACTCTACCACCAGCCCTTGGACTTTCTTGGGGGGGCATCACCTCACCAGGCAGGGATCTTTTTAATCCTTTCATTCAAATATTCAGCGAGGCGCTTTGGCCCAGGGCAGTGGTTCACAAACTCTGCTGCATATTAGAAGCCCCTGGGGAGCTTTAAGAAAATTCCACCCAAGCCTGAGCCCCACCCCAGACCAGCTGAATCAAAATCTCTGGGTGGAGGCTGGGCAGGAGCATTCTGTAAAAGCTCCCCAGATGATTCTAATGTGCAGCCAGGGTTGAGAGCCACCAGACCCTGTGACCTTTGAGGGCCTTGCCTCCTCAGACTTCGGCAAGAGTGCATTTTCTGTTTATCTTAGTGGTTCTCAGGAGTGTGCTAGGGGCTGCCCTGGGTCTGGTTTCCTACAGGTCCAATCTTTCAGCCTTTATTGGGTATGAGTGGATGAGTAATTCTGACGAAGAGGGGGATGGTGGCAAAGAAGGGAGGGAGTTAAAAATGCCTTTTGCCTTTTCATTAAAACATGAGTTCCGTAAGTTTTGGTTACAAAGCTCCTACATGCAGGGAACTTAAAGATGAACCAGAAACAAATACCTAGACCTCCAGAAGCTCACAGTCTCATTCCAGAAACAAACTGACAGCTGTTAAACTGAGGAATACCACAACTGAGGGACATGTAGGAGCAGGGAGGCAAGTCACCCCCATGCCCAAGGCAACAGAGGGTGACCCCAGAGATGATCTTAAAGGAGAAACAAGAATGTCTTCTGTGAAGACAAAACAGCACGGGAAGGCTGATCCATGATGGACTGAAATAGTTTTGTTCAGCTAGAAACAGAGGACACAATACATCTGCAGAGACCAAGAAAACATGCGAACCACTGCTCTGTGAATCTGGTATTTAACAAGGAGGGGTGGCCTGGTTTGGGTAAGGCAGAGCCCGACTTCGCTGTTCTCTAACCTTCCAGCCGGGACTGGCTTCTGCCTGTATCTGTACAGCAGCCCCCAGACCCCAGGGCTGCCAGAAGCAGGGGGTTTCAACCCTAACCATGCACCAACCTTTAAAAGGGAGCTTTTAGTAAATACGCGTTCCAGGGCCCCACCACCTAGAGATTCTGCGCACAGGAGTCAGGCGCGTGTATTTTCAAAAAAACCCAGGCTCCAGGGAATTCTGATGGCCAGTAATTCTCAACCTTTGGGACACCTCATGGCTTTGATCTCCAAACCTCTATTTCTGAGGGCAATCCACCAGGCCTGTGGTCCACCATGGCTTGCCTTGCTGGGCCCGCCCAGTTAGATCCTTGGCCTCTGTCTCCCATGTGGGACTGCTACCCCGGCTCCCAGTCCAGGCTCAAGCTGACCACTGGGAGCCGGAGTTCTCCCTGTCAGGACCCAGCCAGGCCCAGCCCTCTTTCCAGCTCTGGCTCCTGCTCTCCGGCCAGGGTCCTGGCACCAACCTGGCCAGGGGCTGCCCCAAGTGCAGGCCACACCACAAGCGAATCACCACAAACCCTCAGCCCATAGTGTGGAAACTTGTTCTCACCCTTTCACATGGACTGAACACAGACAAAGGTACAAACAGAGACTTCTTTTATGTCCCGCCTGCTTCACATGTCAACTTGGTTCCCCAGGCTGAAGACCACCACCACAGAGGGTATTCATTCTCTGCACACAGAGGTCATTCCCTTCCTCTTAAGTCAACCATGCGATATCAGGAGGCAGGAGCGGCAAGTCCTGGGCCGAAGGGAGAGCTCGGGGCTCAGGGCACCAGGCCCACCCACCCACATTCAGGGCCCCTCGCTCTCAGCTCAGAACCCAGCTTCTCCTCACCTTCAGGGAACTACAGACCGACTTCTGTTCCCCTCTCACAAGGGCCAATCACTTCAAGTTCTGGCACCGAAAACCAAGCGCCCAAATCACATTTTATAGACTTTATTTACCCTAAAAAAAATACCCTGAGTTCATTCACGCCTTCAAACCACGGGAGAATCTGAAAATTTACCAGGAAATTGGGCAACGGCAACTTATCCTGGAGACTCCAGAGTCAACACTTCATTAAACGAGAAAAATCTCTTTCATGAGTCAAAGCTGTTACAGTACTCAGGAGGACACGGCCAGGGGAAGCAGATTTTTTTCTCACAGGAAAGTGGGTGGTAGGTAAATCCCTAGTTAGAAGGACATGGCATATTCCCCAAAGCCAGCCCAGTAAGGGCATTCACACAGCTGGGCGCCGGTGGAGCACGTCTGTGGACCCAATCCTTCCACACCGGCACGGGGAGCCCAGATAGACCTCGACAAGCACCCCTTGTCTTACTCCAATTAAACAGGAGAGATTTATGGGTTTTCACTGACATTTGCAAATGATCTTCTGGAACAAAATTAAGCCCCTTAACTTTTTTTTTAAGATACACCAAGACTTCAAAAATAAAAGATGGGCTCAAATGCACTGACAAGAGTTTCCTGTGTGCTTTTTTTCAACTCCTCTTCCTCCCTTGGGCAATCTCCAGGTTAGGGTTATTATTACACACCACATTCCTTTAAACTTAGAATTCATCTGTTTCTTCCTATAACACATAATTCTGAAGCACTGGGACAAGAGAAGCATTCTTACGTGAGTGGAAAAACAGGGATGAAATAGGTAAAAAATGTTGAACTGTAGACATGCCGAGAGCGGGGTGTGGAAGATGAACGCTGGGTTCATGCTGACTCGCTGGTACCGAAGGAGCGCTGAGGCAGGTGTCAGAGCTCTACACAGGGAGAAAAGGAGGCAAAGGAAGGCGGGAGGCCTTCGGGAGAGCGGACTTGATTTTCATGTTTTTATCTTACAGCAGATACCAATGCAATGCCTGAGGAGATGCACAGTGTGGCCAACAAACCTTTGGGGAGAGTGCTGGAGGACAGAGCAGCGGCTGCCAGGGACAGAGGGGGAGGGAGCACATGCTCAAGAGGGGCAGCACGAGGGGTCTGCAAGGATTTGGACTATGATGGTGGTACACGAATCTATATGCCGAAACTGTACACGAAAAAGTCCATTTTCATTCATGTTAATTTTTTTTTAATTTGAAATCAACAATAAAGCCTAGGTAGAGGGAGAAAAGTGTTGGCTGGAGATAGCACACACAGTTAAGAGCATTGCCCCCTCATGTGACAGTGTCCCAGGGCTCCACCTGGGCAGGTGTGGATGCTCACCAATGCTCTCCTCTGGCCGGTGAGCTCTGAAACCCAGAACCAAGTGACCATCAGGCAGAGTGCCTGGGGAGGAGTGAGGAGACAACAGGGAAGCAACAGAGACACTTCGGGAGGAAGCCGGGCCCCCTCAGCAGCAGATGGAGAAAGTGAGCAAAAAAGGACTTTGTGAGGGGCAGAAGGAAACTGGTGGGGCAGGAGGAGGCTGCCAGGGCGGCATGGCGGGCAGGATATTGGTCCAGGACCAGGTCGGCTGTGAGGGGGCCTTGAAGAGCAGATGTCACACTTCTCCCTAAGCATCCTCCCCCTTTGTTGAGGTTTCCATGGGCCTTGGGCCAAAAAGGCCTGAACAGGGTCTTTAATTTCTTCAGGGCTTCTCTCGTCTCTGATGTCAAAGGTCTCCCTCTGATACCCAAATCCGGGCAGAGGGCAGGCAGTGATGGGGAAAGCAGTAGGAACGGGCAAACTTATCTCCCTTCACACCCCACCAGGTCTTCCAAGGCGCAGGCAGCTCTATGTGCCCTTCTTGGTCTCCAGGGTTCTTTCTGGGAGGACATCACTGGGCAGGCAGACAATGACCGCAGGCAAGGAGTGAAGAGAAGCCAAAGGCAGGGCAGGCGTCTGCCGAACCGGATCCTGAGTTGCCCGGAGCAGTCAACAGCTAAACACACCGAGGCTGCAGATCGAGCCTACAAGGGGCAAAGCGCATCTCTTTGGGCCACAAAAGGGGTGCAGACCGGGTTCCTGAGGGTTGGTGGTTGGTCCAGGGTGTGCAGGGAGTCAGAGCAGCTCCAGGAGAAGGCCAGGCTCCAGGGCTGCCCCGAGACCACTGGAAAGGACCACGAGGCTAGAAGAAGCTGCAGAGGCTGCAGAAAAGCCAGGAAGAGTTTCCTGTCTTGAGCGCCAGTCTCTCTCGTTCCAGGAATCCCCTTTTCCTGAAGCCAGAGCCTGCTGCTATTTATTTACACAAGGCTGAACCCCACCTTCCAGGCGCTGCAAAGCTCTCCTCCACCACAAAGCCCGATTGTGCTTTCACATCCTCACAGCCAACTCCGAGACAGAAACTTGCCTGAGGGAAGACAATCTGTACCAGAGATGGAAACACCTCGGATTTAAAGGCGCGGTTCTTCAATAACGGAGATCTTTGTTCGGGTGAGAACCACCTTCCGAGGACTGACAGAAAGGCACGGCGGGGGTTCTGGCCTGTCGTGGTGCCAGGAGGCCCCTCAGCAGGTGAGCTGTGGCTATCTGGTTTGGGACCTTCTCCAAAGAACCAGCCTCACCACAGGCCTGACTGGGAGATAAATTAGCATGGTATTCTGCTCAATTATCCACTTACAGAGGCATCACAGTATTTTATTAGAGCAGGACATGCAGAAGAAAGATACATCGATAGTAGACACCCCCAGAATTTTTTTTTTTCCAAAAGGAGACAGGAAACATTATCACCCTCTAAAATCAATCTAGCCTAAACTATAGTGTTTTTGTCAATTCAAACACAACGGTTTTTCTCAGGACTTGCAATGTGGGCTTTCTCTCTGCCCCCAAACCTCTCTCAGCAAAAGGTTTGGTCAGACACTATTTTTCAACAGGCTCACATCTCCCTACAACAAAATACAGCTAAAAAGTGCTGAAAGACTACGGAAAACAATATGGAGATTCCTCAAAAAATTAAAAATAGAACTACCATACGACCCAGCTATCGCACTACTGGGTATCTACCCAGAAAGCTTGAAGTCAGCAATTCCAAAAGACCTATGCACCACAATGTTCATTGCAGCATTATTTACAACAGCCAAGACATGGAAGCAACCTAAGTGCCCATCAACAGACGAACGGATAAAGAAGATGTGGTACATATATACAATGGAATACTACTCAGCTGCAAAACAGAACAAAATCATTCCATTTGCAATAACACGGATGGACCTTGAGGCGATTATGTTAAGTGAAATAAGCCAGTTAGAGAAGAACAGTCTCTGTATGACTCCACTCATATGAGGAATTTAAAAACGTGGACAAAGAGAACAGATTAGTGGCTACCAGGGGAAAGGTGGGGTGGGGGGGTGGGCACAAAGGGTGAAGTGGTGCACCTACGACACGACTGACAAACATTAATGTACAACTGAAATTTCACAAGATTGTAACCTATCACTAACTCAATAAAAATAAATAAATAAATAAAAATAAAAAAAATAAAAAGTGCTGAAAGAGCCCGCAGGAAAGTTTGGGCCTCGGAGCTCCAGGCAGGTCTCAGCTTCACACAGAGCCACGTCGATGGTCTCCTGGACACCAAACCCAAAAGGACAGAGGGGTCCACACAGAGGGGAATGGACTGCCTATGTTCTAAAGCGCCCGTGCCACATGGGACAAGGAAGCAAAATGAAGTTTGTTCATTGGTCGGTTCCTCGCGTTTGGCTGCAGGAGCCCAAGTCCCCGATTAGGCTGAGGGAGGTTCTGGGCCCGTGTCACTGGGCTCCGCCACCTCCCGCCAGCTCTCCCAGCTGCTGCCCCTGCTTACACGGCTGTATGGCTGGTTCCTCGTTTATACTTGGGAGTATTCCCCACGTTCCCTCCATCCCAGGGAATGCCTGCTTTCCTCTCAGTCCTCCGTGCAACATTCTGACAGAGTTCCCCAGCCTCTCTCCATCCCAGAAGTCCCCTCGAAAGCCAAGCCCACCATCTGCACAAATGATGAGTAATTGCCACTAACTGCCTCCCACCTCCTATTAATCAAGACCTCCCCTGAGTAGGGAAGGAGGGAGAAAAGAGGGGAAGACAGGAGAGCCTGTCGGGGTCTCTCCTGTCCTACCCCGCCCAGCTACCCCTGGGCCCATGCAGGCCAATTTGCCACCATCATTCCTGTTCTCCACCCAGAGGCCTCCTCAGCAAGTGCTGCAGACCCACAGAGGGCTGTGGGACCGAAAACTCTGCAGGTTCTATAGCTCAGGGCTTCTTGGAGACAAAATTCAGGCATTACTGACCATTTCCAAAGTGGAGCCTCAGAATGCAACTACTGGAAGGAACCCCACAGGTCACTCAATTCAGCATCTTCACTGTATAGGCCATGTCCCTCAAGCTCACATGAGCCGTCAGCATGGCCAAGTGGGAGGTGGCACTGTGTGGTAGCAGCTGGGCAAACCTGGGTTCTAAGCCTGTCTCTGCCCTGGACTGGTGAGTAGCCTCAGGCAAGATCTTGACCTCTCTGAGCCATGATTTCCTCTATAGTAAAGCAGGAATAACCACAGTCCCCACCTACAGGGTCATTCTGAGAATTAAAGAGTTGGTGTATGCAATTAATCCTCTGGGACACAGAGAACACTCAAAGAATGAAATTGTTTTGTTTTTTTTAATATATATATTTTTTAAGATTTTATTTTTTTTCCTTTTTCTCCCCAAAGCCCCCCAAGTACATAGTTGTATATTCTTTGTTGTGGGTCCTTCTAGTTGTGGCATGTGGGACGCTGCCTCAGTGTGGCTTGATGAGCAGTGCCATGTCCACGCCCAGGATTCGAACCAATGAAACACTGCGCCGCCTGCAGCAGAGCGCGTGAACTTAATCACTCGGCCACGGGGCTAGCCCTGAAATTGTTATCAGTGCCAAAAGGACTGTTCAGACGGAAGAGAAACTCAGGGACCACTCCTGCTGTGTTTCTCACTAGCTCCGGGAAGTTGGGAACTCTCTTTGCCTCTCTGGAACTCAGTTTCCTCAACTGTAACTAAGAGCCAACTAGTATCTCTAAGGTCGCTTCTTTAAAAAAATATATATATGTGTGTGTATATATACACATACATACATACACATATATATATTCACATGTATGGATATAATGTGTGTCTGTGCACCAGGGTTCCCCAACCTCAGCACTATGGACAATTGGGCAAGACAACTTTTGTTGTGAGGGACCATCCTGTGCATTTTAAGATGTTCAGCAAAAGCCCTGGCCTCTATTCACTAGATGCTAGGAGCACCCCCCCCCCCCAAGTTATAACAACCAAAAATGTCTCCAGACATTGCCAAACGTCCCCTTGGGGGCAAAACTGCCCCGACTTGAGAACTAGTCATGTATATACACAGGCACGCACATGCACACACAAACAGAATAATACGATGCACACTGGGACGGAGTGGAGAGGTAAGCAGAGTGAGAGGAACTGTATTTCCGTGTACAGAGCCCCTACAACGCGCTCATGGAAACTTGACGGGGATCGAGACTACAAACACACACAGTACTTTTGAGCTTCTTTACATCTGTAAAATGGTGACTGTGCTCGTAAAGGCTGCCTGCAGACTGCATTTGGCTTATACATACAGAGTCCATTTAGTGCGTAAACTCGCCAGCCAAGTTCCCCAGCTCTAGGCAAGAATGTACTCAGCTCAGCCTTGCGGGGAGAACACAGGGGGACTCTGCGTGTTTCCTCCCGACCCCTCACCTAGAGCACGCCTGACGACAGGAAGCCGCCCTGGGGCAGCAGGCTGGTGCGGGTCATGCCTAAGGAAGAGGGCATTTTGCCAAATGTGTGATGCTCTTTGACTTGATGCATTAGCGGCTTTGACTAAGCTTCTATCTTCCCAGTTTAGAATAAGACTTGTGCACACTGACACGAGACCACAGGTACATACCTCCCCACCTTGCTAATTTAAGTGAAAATGAGGAGTATTCATAAAGATGGAACACAAAGGTAAGGTGGAGGAAGGGAGGTGAATGTCTGCTTTAAAGAGAGGTCTGTTTACCCCGAGTGAGTTCTGTTTATCCTGAACTCTCTACCTCATTATGACTTCTTTAACATTTGTCTTTAATTTAGCCAAGATCATAATCTTCACTGAGGACCACAGAGGAGCCAAACTTGAACTAGAAAACCAAGCTGGGCCTTTTGTTCTGGCTGCGTTAATTAGTGTACAAACGGGCATCTGATTCCTCTCTCCCCCAGCAGTCCGAAACACTAGTTCCTATTTATCTAACTAACAACGTTAGGATGGGCTGCAGCCAGGCCTGTGGGTAACGGGGCCCTGAAGACAGGTATCAGGAAATTAAGGTTCTAATCCTGGCTGACTCACTGTGCACCACTGAGACAAGTTATTCCAAGCACTGAGCCTCATCCTTAAATATATTGAGTTCCCTGCTAGCTGGATGCACTAAATTGTACTTAATGTAGCAGATCTACAGAATTCTAGTTATTCACACCGAAAATGAAGTACCAAGAGGAGAGAGGTCTCACAGACCAACCTACGGTTCCCAAGGTGGGTTTTGTGGAGCACTAGTCCATGAGATGCTACTTGGAAATAAAGGGTTCCACGGGTCCTTCACTCACCTAACAAACGTTTATTGAGGGCCTTCTATATGCCTGGTGCTGAGAATATAACAGAGAACAAAACCCTCCCCTTGCCTTCTTCAGCAAGTTTAGGATCCAGGGGAGACAGAATGTGTATCAAATATTATTAGGCCACACATTTACAAACAGTGAAATGTGCTCAATCATAGGGAGCTGAGAATTTGCAACAGGGAACCACATCCAAGGCTGGGAGGCAGAGAGCGTGAGGTAAGAGTTCCGCGCAAAGTGCAGGGCATGGGGTGAAGGTACTATTACAAACACAAGGAGAGCCTCAGTCAAATAAGCCCAAAGAATCTTGCATAATACATTCCCCTCTGAGAGATTCATGTGCACAATGCATATTAAGGGCCCGAGAAGTCCGCAGAAATGAAACCCAGCATGTCCTACCTATCTACATCCCAAGGATGTTACTCTGGGAAAGGCTGATAGAGGCACTATTGTTCTCAGAGCCTATAGGAAACTTCGGTACAAAACAAAAGCTCTTGTTCGTATAACTGGAAAACTATCATGTGTCTCTCGGAACAGCCCAAGTACCTTGGAGTTGCTAATGTAATTCTCAAGTATTTTCCTTGGCACAAGCCTATAAAAACACATGGCTTCCACAACTACTAACATACCTCAGCATCACAGATGTAGGAGTCCACAAGCTACAAAGCAGTGGGCCAGATTCAAAGTTCGACCTCCAGCACAAACATCTGCTTTATTTTTAAAAGGATGTACAGTCTCAACACTGGGATGAATTGAGAAAACTTTTATAAAAAGTAAGATAAAAATGGTCAACCACCAACGATGAACTGATCAAAGATTATACCCTAAAAGACATCAGAAGTGAACAATGATTTCCCTTGTCAGCCTACAAATGCCCAGGAGCAAGACAAGTTTCTGCTGTTTATTTTATTACATACTATGCATAAAAAAGAGGGAAATGTAAATAAATAATAACAAATATTCACACATGTGCAGATTTTGTGTGCAAGGCACTGTGCTGGGGTGACAGTAATCAAAGGGGAAATACAACAGCCAGGAAACATGATAAGCCATAGCCTTAAGAATATGGATTCTGGAAAATTAGAAACCCCAAAATTGACTATAACTAAGTGCCCAAGGAATGGTGCAGTGTAGACACTAAATTTTACAGGGGCCAGGGAGGTCCTGAGAACCCAGGACCACTAAAGCTGATGATGAGTTTACCTTACCAAAGCCCTTACTCTGTGCCAGGCATTGTCAACATGCTGGTATACAATCTTATTTAATCTTTGCAATGAGTACGTAGGTCCCAGGAATATGTCAACATATGGCCTCGGCCTCAGCATTCAATGGTAATCTGTTATTCAGCTTTGGCTTCAATCTTCAGATAGGCCTGAACTTCTCCCTGATCAATGATCATGGAGTCACATAGATGACCAACATGTCTAATTCGTGTAACAATGTGAGCATAAGGAAATAAAGCACATTTGGATTCGCTGTCATTATCCAAACATGCCCTTTTGAAAATAGTGATGCAGGGACCGGCCCGGAGGTGCAGTGGTTAAGTGCGCACGTTCTGCTTCGGTGGCCCAGGGTTTGCCGGTTCGGATCCTGGGTGCGGACATGGCACCACTTGGCACGCCATGCTGTGGTAGGCATCCCACATGTAAAGTAGAGGAAGATGGGCACGGATGTTAGCTCAGGGCCAGTCTTCCTCAGCAAAAAGAGGAGGATTGGCAGCAGTTAGCTCAGGGCTAATCTTCCTCAAAAAAAAAAAGAAAGAAAATAGGGATGCATTCTGCATGTAACTTGAGGGGAAATCTCCTTATGAGCTGTTGAAATGCTATCAGTTAGCAGAAGTACCTACATATATTTTTTATGGAAAGAATAAAATATAAGCATGAAAGATATTAATTTTACATAGAAAGCAATTACAATATACAACTACAATTATTAAATAAATAGGATTAACAGCACTACTAATATTAAGAGTATATTTAAAAAGAGAACATTATATACTTTTAGAGCAAATAAGTGTTTATTAAATGTTCTTAAATTACCATAGGCATATTATATTCTACTTCTACACTCTATAGAATTGCTTGGTGCATTCATTAACAGTAAACAGAATAACATTTAGGAACCGTATATGCACTCTTAGCATTCAGACTTTGGTCTCTAAGTGGCATATTTCACTAAAAGGAACCAGAGCTCCTTCTAGAAATGGCTGGCTCCGGGTCTGGGACAGGAAATGCACAAGATGAGCCTGGAACATCCTGCCATACCAGGCAGCAGGGAAGCATCAAAGACCACTAGGATTGTGTCAAAAGGACTCAGGAGCCAAACTGCAGAGGCTCCCACTGGCTAAAGATGGGGTAATTTGAATATTGATAAGGATAATAATTGTAAATGGACTGAAATACATCAATATTTGTATTGGTCACCTTTGCAGGGCAATAGGAAGCCAAGTGAAAAGCGGTAAACAAAGGGAAAGGATCAGCATTCAAATTGCTTTTCCCATCCGTTCTAGAGCAGAGGTCAGCAAATTTTTTCGGTAAAGGGCCAGATCTTTTCAGCTCTGTAGGCCACATATGGGCCTCATCACAACTACTCAGCTCAGCCCTTGTGGTGCAAAAGCAGCCACAGACAACAGGCAAATGAACATCGCTGTGTTCTAATAAAACTTTATTTAAAAAAATAAGGGGGTTGGGTTTTACCCGTGGACCTTAGTCTGCTGACCTCTGGTCTAAGGTAACCAATAGTGAACGAGGGATAGTTTCTCTTTCTGAAAATATTACAGCTAATGGAGGAAGAATGAATGAGACAAATAGACTATCACCATTTTGAAACTGCTAATGAAGTAACAGAATGAGTGATGATCATCAGTGGCTGCTAACATCAGAGAGAGACAGCCAGACGTTAAGTGTCACGTGATGTATCTATTAAAGAGTCATGCAAAAATAAATTTAAAAGGAAAGAGAACGAGAGAACCTTGAAACTTGATCAAGAATCTAAAGCCAGCTAACAATTTTCAAGAACTACAGAGGACAGAAAAACATGTTAAAGGACATCATTAGGTTGCATTTAACAAAATCCAGACTGTGAGAAAATTCACAGGAATCACATAAAAATCTAATTAGGAGGTTCTTTACATCCTATTTAGAATGCAGAGCAGAATGTCAACTTTGCTACCTCAATATTTCACAAGATTTCAAAATCATGTACCATAATTTCTTGATAAATCATCTTTGATCCAGACATAATAAAGACTATAAAAACTATGAAAAGAAGAAATCGTTATAAAAAAAATGAGGGACCAAAACTATCTTTGTTTCTTCATCGTACTTAGTATTCACAAATATACTACAGAGCATCACAGAAACAATCTAGCAACTTATAGAACTGAAAATTTATTGTTTTCGCAACTACAATGTCAAACTTTAAGAATGTGACCATCAATTTGACCACTACCACAGTAATAACTGTTTCTGGCAAGAAACATCAATGGATAATAAAACCAGGGGGTGAAAAGTTTGTTGACAAATCTGACATTTACATAGTCACAAAGTATCTCCCCATAAGATACTTATTAATTACAAAGAAAAAAATAGTAACTTTCTTGGAGAAACTTGGCAGACATAATTTTAACTAAGAGATCAAAATTAACATCACCTGTAATGAGAAAAATAGATCGCACCTCCTCATGAGAAGCATTGGGAAGGACGCCGTTATCAACTATGCATGTTCTTGCCCAAAATATACAACCTAAATGTACTCATCAAGGAATATCAGAAAAAAAGCAGCATTTAAGGTCCTTCAACAAAGTAAACAGCTTGTAATCTTCAAAAGTCAAGAACACAAGAGACACAAACCGACGAAAGAACTGTTCTATACTGAAGGAGACTAAAGAGACACGACTTGGACACATGATCTTGGACTCATCCTGGAACCTCCCCCCTAAATTTTTTTTAATGTTTTCTTTTGCTACAAAAGACAGTAGGAAAACAATTGGTAAAATCTGAATAAGGTCTGTAGTTGAGACAATAGGACTATTTCCATGTTAATTTCCTGATTTTGATAACTAATTGTGGTGAATGTCCTTGGTTTTATCTAGGAGTAAAGAGACATTGTGCCTGCAACTTACAGTCATGCATCACTTACCAAAGGGGAGAAGTTCTGAGACATGCATCATTATGTAATTTCATCATCATGCAAATATCATAGAGTGTACTTACACAAACCTAGATGGTATAGCCTACTACACACCCATGCTAAACAGTACTAATCTTATGGGACCACTGTCGTATATGTGGTCCATTGTTGACCAAAAGGTCGTTATGGGGTGCATGACTATATTCATGCACTTACAAGAATGTGGGCCTGGTCAGGAGTAGGAAGTGGGCAATAGACCAAGTCAACAGATGCACATAACAATTATATATCGTGGTATCTAAGGAACCAAGTTTACCACCTCAAGATGTCAGGAAAAAAACAAGGGAAATTGGAGGGGAAAAAGTAGATTAAACGGAGCTGCAGGGCACAGAAAAGCAAGGAAGGATTTAGATAGCAATGAACACCATCTCTCAAACTGTGCAGCCACTAAGGCTCTGACTTGTATGCCAGGCAGCAGCAGTGATTAAAAGTACCTCCTAAGGGAAAGGGCTGGAAATGCCACAGAAAAGAATGAGTGCAGAGATGTTACTCATTACTCATCTGTTCCCTGTACACACCATTTCTTTTTATCTTGCTCCAAATGACATATTCACATTAACTTAGCTGTCATCTTTCAGTATAGGGAAACTGTAGCATCATGGCTAGAATAACAACGGCTCTACCACGTCTGGAGAGATGACTTGGGGCCCCTCACTTACTCTCTCAGTCTCAGCTTCCTCATGGATAAAACAGAGATTATAATAGCAGACGTTCAAGTGTTCAAAGTGGTAACAGTTGTGAACGGTGTGATATAGTGCTCTGGAACACTGCAGGTGCCTCCAGGGCTGTTTTTTTTTAAATACTGATGTTTAAATATTCATGCTATCAACATTCAGCAAGTGTCTATGAATCACTCATCATGGGTCAGGCGTTATAGTTTAATAAAGAAGCATTTTGAGGTGCATTTTCTCCGCAGCACTGCTTTCTGCCGGACTTGCCGTGCATCTCCCTGATAGTGGAGAGAGTAAAGCTCCACTGAGTGCAGCTGCGCCCAGTCCTGTTCTATCATTCATAAATGTTTGATCGTGGGCAAGTCCACGATCTCCCTGAGCTTGGGCTCCTCCCCAGTGGGGTGGGCTGGATGGTCCCTTCCAGCTCAGAGGGCTACAGGGCACCCATGCAGAGTCCTTGCCTGAGAATCTCAGGGAGGAACACCCAATCCAGCCCAGAAGGTATGTGTTGCCAACTGATGTTAGTGACTCTGATATATCCTTTTTGGAATTTATAGAGAAGAGTGTAGTCCCAAACATCAGAAATTGCTACTGCCAACAAATATGGACATGTGAATTGATCAGCTTTTCACACCACTCATTCTTGCTTCTTTTGTTTTTCTTCATCATCAGATCCATCTCTTTCTTAATCACAGTTACTCTCTCTCCTATTTACACCTTTCTGTTTTTCCACACATTTTCTGTGGACATTCCTACAAATAACAGTCCCATTCACTTTATGAGGTTAAGACATTTATCCCACTAACATTTAGTGCCTTGCAATACCCAGATCTCCAGGAAGGCTTAGCTGGGACCAAGTACCTCCCCAACTTCTATCAACTATCCTCAGAAGCCCCTCTTATTTTTTTTTCCCTGCTTTTTCTCCCCAGATCTCCCCAGTACACAGTTGTATATTTTAATTGTGGGTCCTTCTAGTTGCGGCATGTGGGACGCTGCCTCAGCGTGGCCTGACGAGTGGTGCCATGTGCACACCCAGGATGCGAACCAGCGAAGCCCTGGGCCGTCGAAGCAGAGCACGCAAACTCAACCACTTGGCCACGGATCCGGCCGCCAGAAGCCCCTCTCATTAATCTTTCCACCACTACATTGTTTTCAGAAAGAGACTACCTGGAAGATAATTTGGGATGTGAAGGAAAAAAAGCACTGAATTACCTGATTCCTAATTTCAAACCATCTTACACACACACACACACACACACAGAAAAGGATGGGGACTAATACATTCTCTGCAATTCCCAAAATAATTCTCTGCGTAAATGCTTAGTATTTATTTATTTTCTTTCTTCTTCTCCCCAAAGCCCCCCAGTACATAGGTGTATACTCTAGTTGTTGGTCCTTCTAGTTGCGGCATGTGGGATGCCGCCTCAGCATGGCCTGATGAGCAATGCCACGTCCACACCCAGGAACCAAACCAGTGAAACCCTGGGCCACCAAAGCAGAGCGTGTGAACTTAACCACTCGGCCACGCGGCTGGCCCCTAGTATTTGTTTCTTTAATAGTCAACTTACTGAAATAGTTATAGATGACTGGGACTGATTTTTAACTTACAGAGAACTTAAATAAAAAGCAACAAATTTAAAAAATATTTTATAAAACGAACAATAGGGAAATAATATCTGCACATGCGGTTCACCAGAGCTTGGTTTGTTAACCAAACTATGTTGTAATCCAAATTGCAGGGGTATTGAGCAAGTTCCCTCCTCCCGCCGTCTTCCACACCAAAGACACACGTGTGTATCCTTCCAGCTCCCCCGAACTGGATAAGGGGGAACAGTCCCAAAGTTCAAAAAAGTTCAAATGTTGGTAGCCAACCACTTTTTCCTCTGAAAGAGGGTAGCGTGTGGTGGTGAAGTTCCTGGGGCCGCCCACTAAAGGTTATTTAACCCCTCTGGACCACAGTACCGGCGGAACAACTTAAACCACAGCCACTCACTCACTCATACAACTGTTTACTTGGGAAGGTACATGCCCAGGTCCAATTTGTAAAATTGTAGCAAATCTACCCACCCTCCACCCCAACTGATAACTCACATCAGGATTGGTAAACTGAGACACAAAGGTCAGCTGCCCTTCTCCCAAGAGGTGGAGGAGCTGGTTCTACCAGGCATGTGTGTAAAGTTACAAGGGCGGAATGGGAGAACCCAGACTTTGGACTCACGAATCTCTGCACTGTTAATTACCAGTAGTGTGACCTTGAACAAGATGCTTGACCTCTACAAGTCTGTCTGCACAGCAGCAAAATGGGAATGACAAGTATCTGCTTCCTAGCAGGTCAGCAGCTATGAAAAATATTAAGGTTTTAACAGCCATTGCCAAGTGCTTTCCTTTTTTTTTCTTTTTTTTTTTGAGGAAGATTAGCCCTGAGCTAACTGCTGCCAATCTTCCTCTTTTCACTGAGGAAGACCAGCCCTGAGCTAACATCTGTGCCCATCCTCCTCTACTTTATATGTGGGACGCCTACCACAGCATGGCTTGCCAAGCGGTGCCATGTCCGCACCCAGGATCTGAACAAGTGAATCCCAGGCCACCGAAGTGGAACGTGCGCACTTAACCACTGCGCCACTGGGCCGGCCCTGCCAAGTGCTTTCCAAATGGGCTGGGGCTATTTACACCTTTCAAGAACAGCAAATGAAAGCACTCACTTTACCATACATTTGCCAGCATTGAAAAGTCTTATTAAAACAAAATCTTTAATTTGGTGGGTCAAAAAATTATTCTTGTCTTCACTGGCATTTTTTGACTACCTGGGAGGTTGAACGTTTCACATATTTGGTAATCATTCCTAGTTTCTTCTTCTGTGAATTTTTCCTTTATACTTATTTCACGTTTATTTTCTATAATCAGGGTGAACACTTGTTCCTCCCCTTGAATGAACTAGATTTCTAAAAGGCTCTGACATCTTGTGAGAGTGTGAGTATGAGCTCACGTCCTGTCCTGAGGACTCCAGGTCCTTAGAGTTATCACCCCTATCACTTCCACATAAATTCCTGAAAAGGGCCATGTTTAGGAAAACATTTTTATGATTTTTATTTTCAAACCTGAAGTATATTTCTAAACTAAATGTTCATTTTCCCATGCAAATCTCTCACTATACACATAACGAAAAGGGAAGATTTAGGAGTCTGAAATTTATTTTAGAACCTTAAAGGTATCCGTCAATTGAGGGAACTCAGAGCATCTCTGTCACCTTATGCGTCTCAGAAGGAAACTGCACAGAGTTGTTCACTGGGCGGCACACACCGTAGACAAAAAGGCAAGTCCCTTCCTTCCTAAATCCCAAGGTTTTGGAATATTGGCATTTATTTCATTGTTCCCTAAATCCAATCCAGTTTGTGAGAAGATAATAAAGCGTGGGACATATAAAAATCTCCTGCAAAAGTACACTATTAGGTTAGCCAATTTGGGGCAGTTTTCTACTTGTTTTTAAGCAGTCAGTCCTTTCCCATCCCCAATTACTTATCACACCCCAACACCTGTCCCTGACTGCAAATGAGTACATTTTGATTCCCATCTCCATCCTCCTTCAAAATTAGCCAGCTCCAGACAATAAGAAAAGGAAAAATTTCCCAAGTGTGTCATATCTTTCGATCAATGCACACACATTTCATTATTTAACACACAGCTAAAAGGTTCCCAACATTTTCAGCTTTATAACGGGGTGCAGAGGAAGGGGCTGTAGTCTCCCTACCACCAGCAAGATTCCAGGACCCCTGCCCCAGCCAACCTGCCCTTGGTTTTACTGAGAATCTCAAAGCCATCTAGCCATCCAATGCATTCCCTACTCAATTTCGGTCAACTCCACCTCTGCATTTTTCTACATCTCCATCTTCAACTCTTGGGCTTAGTCTGCAAAATTGGGAGAACACCACCTGTTGTCAAGCATCCTCCATCAATGAAGACTGTCTTCGTCCTGAAGTTCTCAGTCTCATCTCCTCTTCCTCCTGTCTTCTCCCCCATTCATCTTCCAGTCTATCCTCCTGCCCCTACAAACAAGCTCCCACTCCAGCATCCTAAGTATACTCTCTCCAAAGCCTGCAGCTCTTCCCTTCCCACTTCTTGCCACAGCCAATTGCCTTAAATGGGTTGTCCAGAGTCTGGCTTTCCAACATCTTCCAGGTTACGGAAGACAGGAGGTGAAATGTGTAAGATACACAGGGGTAGAGAGAGGAGGCTGCTCGCAACTGCGGGAATCTGATCTGGGGTTCTGGCTGAAGAGTGAGGGATGGGCCACACCCTGGGACCAGGCCACAGCACTGTGCCTTGGCACCAGATTGGGAAGCCCTAAGCTACTGTCTCTGCCTCCCTATCTTTATCATCACCATATGCCTGGAATACTTCTCTCCATGGGCACCAAAAACTTCTTAAGCTGAATCCCCAAAGCTCCTCTCAACCCCGCGATCTTCTTGTCCCCTCTCTCTGTGGCATCTGACACTGAGGACACCCCTCCTCTTTTTTTCCCTCCAGCTTCCATGTGGTTGCAGTACCTAAGCTCTCCTACCTTGGCAAGTGCCCCTTTCCACCCTCTTTCAGTGACTTCTTCCTCTGCTCTGAGCATGCTCTCCCTTTCTTCTCTTGCTCCCCACATCACCCAGTTGCTGAGGTTTCCAAATCCCCTCAATATCCCCTCAAACCCGATGTGTCTCCAATGAAACTCAGCAGTTCCTCCAAGTGAGAGCCTCTCACAGAACACGGGAGCTCTGTTATTGCCAAAATATTCAGCGAGCATCTGCCCAGCACTGGGGAGGGAAGGACAGCAGGCCAGGATCCCACCTGCAAGAAGTGACCTAAGCCCAGATCACCCAGGCTCAGACACCAGGAGTTACTTGTCACATCAGCCACTCTCTGCCTCTGGCACCACCTTTCCCTGCACCAATTCAAGCGACCATCCAGTCCCTCCCATCCTCTCCTTCCTTTCCTTGTGGATGCTCTTAAGCCCTTTTCACCTCACCCCTGGACTCCCGTGAGTCTCCTAAGCATTCTAGCTCCTTCCAGGTCCTCTCCCGCCAAAAACTATTATCCTTCTAAGCACATGTACAAGTCACATCACTTCCCAGCATAACTTGCGATGGTTCTCTACTGCTTCTTGAATAGGACCAGATTCCTCCCCTGGCATTCAAGGCGTGATGCCTGATCCTTCCAGGCAAATGGAAGGAATTACCCCAAATAGCCCCGAACTTTTCCTTCCTCCATGCCTTTGCTCTCCCTGTGCTGGCTTCTACCTCAAGACAAGCTGGGAAGGAGGACTTCCACTTTTCATCTAAATACCTTTGGACTGTTTAAATTTTTTATAATTAACAAAAATTACTTTGAATTAAAGAATGAATGAGTTTAGGGACTAGTTTAAAACAACTTCCTCCATCTGCCTTCCTTGAGCATGCCAGCCCAGAACAATTCTCCTATTCTCTTTGTTCTGAAAATTCTTCTGTGGCCTTCGCTGACTCTCAGCATAGACTTCCCTTTATAGTGGTTTATGCTAATATTACTTCTCCCTAACTCAATTTTTAAGTCCTTTAAGGTAAGGCTGTGTCTAATTCATCCTATCTCCCACAGTCCCTCAGCCATTGCCCATGATACCTCCTCAATAAATATCAGATGAGGTCGAGGAGTTACGACTTAATCTTAAGGATGCCAATCTGAATTTCCCCAGTGTAGCAAGTAAAAGTTGACTCTAAATTGCAATGTAAGTAGGATCTTGGCATTATAGATTTTCCAACGAGTTAATCATTTGAATTCTTTCTTACGCCACAGTTTTTTGCATAACTTTGCACACCAGTGTAAAGACTGGAACACTTGCTATTAAAGGCTAGATTTGTGTGTGTGTGTGCTAGCCTACTTTCTCCTCAAGAACCCCTAGAAGAGAAATCAATGAAGAATGAGACCTATTTATAACCTTCCAAAATTATAACAAAGCAAGCAGGTATTCCCTGCTAGACCCACCCACCCAAAGCAGAAAGACTGACAGGGTTTGAGTCCTTCCACCGAGTTTGTCGCCAACTGTCACCCAGCAAGCAATCTAAGCGCCAAAACTTCAGTAACGCAGGCAGGGCCCTCAAAAAAGCTCATTCCATGTGAAAAGCCCTCATTAAACCCTGAGTTATATTTAGAAAAAAATGGAACAGAAGTTATATTTAGATGAAATGGCTGAAAAGAATTTTACCAAAAGCAGCATGTTTATACTGATCTTCCAGAAGAAAAGGTTTTACTGAGTTTTACATACAACTCCTAAAAACAGAAAACTTCTCGACACGTACACAAAGATCTCTGCTCGGGTTCCTTTGCGTCAGGAAGAAAACAGGAGGGCCCAGGACATCGGCAAGACTGCCCAGGGGAAGCACAGACACAAAGGACTTAAAAACAAGCACCTATGTGGAGAAGAGAACAATTTCATACAGAAATGTGAGTCGAGATGGTCTGAGAAAGGTGGAGCAACTGGTGCTGGAGTTGCACAAGAGCCGCTCTTAAAGTTATAAAGTGGGGGCCAGCCCGGTGGCGCAACGGTTAAGTTCACACGTTCTGCTTCTCAGCGGCCTGGGGTTCACCGGTTCGAATCCCGGGTGTGGACATGGCACCGCTTGTCAAGCCATGCTGTGGTAGGCGTCCCACACAGAAAGTAGAGGAAGATGGGCATGGATGTGAGCTCAGGGCCAGTCTTCCTGAGCCAAAAAGAGGAGGACTGGCAGCAGTTAGCTCAGGGCTAATCTTCCTCAAAAAAAAAGAAAGTTATAAAGTGGATGCAAAAACTACAGATTTCCTCAGCAACCCTACCCAGAGGTGTTCTTTTCCAAAATGCCATCATAGCACTCAAACTGTGGGCGCAGTCAAACTACTCTATATCACTTTAAAGCTAGCTCGCTGAACCACAGGCAGCATTTTCTTTTTGGCTCTTGGTAGTCAAACTATTTTTGCCATCCGCTTTCTTCCGTGTTGACTTACATTTTCCCAACAACATTCTAGTCAACAGCACCGGGGTGGTTTAGTAAACTTGTGAAGCCTTTTCATGAACGAATGTATAATTTCGGGGTGACTATTTGAAGGAGTGAAAGATGGTCTATGGCAGCTATGCCTCTCTTCCTAGGCCACAGGGTCCCCAGGGCTCCAGATGAGAATGAATCATGGCTCGGAGGCTTGGCACACACCCCAGGTTAAGGGGACCTCTTCTCTAAAGAGCCTCAGGAAGAGGCCACTTCCCAGTCTCCCAGCCAAACCAGAGTGGAGGGCAAAGGGAATGCATGGGGAGGAGGCGGCCGGGCTGCAGGACTGGCCAGCCCCCAGGTGTCCCAGCAGGAATTAGGCCAGTGGGTGACCGTGTTGCAGTCCTGCTCCTTGCTATTCCTAGGGTCAATTAACACCCTGAAAACTCTATAGCCAATCCCCACTTTTGCTTCTGGCTTGGTATTTCCAGAAAGTGTTAGAGCAGCAGAGAACAGAGGTCACCCAACTTTATACCACTTATAGGCCTTACAGAGCAAAGCCTAAGGTTGTGAAATTTAAAGGTGAAACCAAAAAATACCTAGGATGCCGAGAGAGATCAGATCATATATTCCAGGTATCTCCCCCACCTTTCAACTACCTCCTTCCCCCTTCCTCTACTCCACAACTATCTACACTCATTTGACCAGGCTGGGACTGCCCAACACAGGACCACTTTGTCTGCACCTATAGTTTGCAACAATCACATTAATTACATTAATATAATCACGCAGATGAAAAGCATCATCTCAACCTATAGTCCAGACAATCAAGTGCTTAAGTGTTTCTTCACTTGCTTTCCTGACAGCCCGCGGTGCCCAAGGCTAGGAGCAAATTAGCAGGTTCCACTGAGCCAATATAACCGCAGGAAACCTCCCCAGCACATCAATGAACTTTGTAACCAGGCAGGCCTGGACACAATGATAGGCACAAAAGGGCATAGAAACAACGGGGGGGAAATGAACTGACTTCTGCAAGCGCAATTCACCAGGGAGACAAGACGTAGGTATGAAAGTGGGACAGGACATACTAAGCCCCTTAGGAAGGGTCTAGAGCGAGAGAGTGTGTCCTTGGAGAAGGCTCAAGAGGAGGATGGCAACATGGGCCAGGGCAGGGAACAGCCGCAGGGATGAGCAGGGACAGTCACACATACAGAGAGGAAAGGTCGGCTTCCCCAAGGAGGGCTCCAAAAATCCCACAGAGATCTGGACTTAGTAATTAGGAATCCCCAGTACCAGCAAGAATCAGCCTTTTGAAGTCCTTCGGCAAAAGAACATGCAAGATGGTAGAAGGAAGGAAGGGTGTAGAAGAGGACAGAAGGAAGGAAGGAAGGAAGGGACTGACACAAACAGAAAATCTGTCCCGCTGGGCTCTTCCCCAGGGGGCAGAAGACGAAGACAGGCAGTTGGCAGAGTCGCCATTCAAAGAGTAAGAATCAAAATGCCCTAATGAGAAGTAGGTAGGTGGAAGGAATAGCCTGCTTCAGGGAAAGTTGCTCAAAATAGGGACATTTCTCGTGACTTTATCTGCACCAGGACTTAGACCCGTCTGACTCACAGATGTTAATGCCTCCCAGACTCCTCTTTTCAGACATCCAAAGGAAAAATGGAAAAACGAGACTTTAGAAGCATAACCCTCTCACACACAAAATTACAGAAACGCCACCATAACTTTCAGAACGGAGCAACATCTGCGGACACGGAAGGAATCAGTGAAAATGTGAACAAAGTTGCTGCAGCTTGTTTTGCTCAACTTTTACTAGCACCTGTTTTCATATGAATGAGAAAAAGTAACAGCCAGATACCCCCACAACCAGCTTATGTTCAGGACTTCCTGGGATGCTCCAAAGCAGGCTCAAACCCACAGGGTCTTCCCTGCTTGAAAGGTGAGGGCTGTGTGGTGCTGCACCCCTCTCGGTTGGTCAGAGCCCCCAACCTCCACCCCCACGTCCCAGCTGGCCAGGAGAACACCGCCACTGAACCCACAGCAGATGCCTCCGCTCTCCACCGACCGCTGCACCAGGACAGCAGGGTTTGCATTTCAGCACCGAGGGTGTCTCAGGCGGCCCTTTCATTCTGACCATTATTTAAGGGCAGCTTGAGCCCAAAGTGAGTTCGTCGGGCCCGGTTCCTAAGGCGCCAACACCTCTTGCCTCGGAATCAAGAACGAACTGGCGGGCACTGGAAGCTGGGCGGGAAGCAAAGAGAACCACTACCGCGCGCGTGGCGCCCAAGCCGCAGCGCGCAAGAGCCTGGCACACAGTAGGCAGGCGCTCACCCGAGGTCTGCCATCGGACCTAGCACCTGGGCTGGGGGCCCTGGGGTGGGGTGGCGGCTTCCGGAACACAAAAGCCTCGCCAGCCCCGGGCTGCGCCCCTCGCGACGCGGGGGGCGGGGGTTTCGAGCCAGGGAGGGGACGATGGAATCCGCCCTCATTTGCACGTCGTCTGGGGCCGGGTCAATTTGCTTAATCACGGCTCTAAATGCCAGCGCGCAGCACACAATGCGCGCCCATTAACAGGTTTAAAGTGTCGCAGCGCTCGCTTTAAATGAGAAAAGCCGGCAACAAAGGGGGAAAAAGCCAAGTTCCTCAACTTGAAGAATGCCTCGAGTCGCTCTCGAAATCATCTCGGCGAGTTTAAAATCCCGAGCTCCACGAAAAGTTGAGGCCCCCGCGCGAAGGCTGGGGGTGGGAAAGGGAGGCGTGAATAACCCGCCACGAATACTGGGTTTCTTAGGAACCAACTCGCAGCCGCCCAGTCAAACCGGAGTCGGGGCACCGTCGCCAACCCAGCTCCCCCGGCCCACTGCCCAATTGCCAGGGAAAGCTGACCGATTTCCAGGAAGGAAAGCAAGACCCCCCCCCCCCCCGCCCCCAAAAGCCGGCACAAATCCAACTTTTCCTTTAGTGCGAGCAAAGAATTTTGGAGGTCAAGGAAGACCCCGGATGGACCCTAAAGCCTCTCTCGAGCAAAAGAGGAGAATGCAAAGTAACTTTACTTTCATCCACGCACTGGCCAGCGCAGCCTAACGCTCGGCCGCCACAAAATAGCTCAACTCCGCAAACAACTTCTGCCCAGGATCCTCACGGGACGGCCCCATCCCCCACCCATCGCCGAGCCCGGGGGCGCATCCAGCAGGCCCCGGCCTCCCACCCGCCCCGGCGCCACCCGACAGGCACTCACCGTGCGCGCTCCTCCGGGAGACAGGGGTCCATTGGGGAGGTACGGGCTGCTCAGGTCCGGGATCATCAGGAACGGGTACCCAGGGTAGGGGGGACCCTTAAAGAACGCGCCGTCCTGGGGCCTTCTCACTGCGGGCAAGACGAAGCGGGGGGTGAGGCCCGGACCCCCGGGACAGCGCCGCGGCAGGGGACCCGAGGCGGGAAGCGGGGACCCGAGCGCCCCCCACGCGCGCCCCCGGACGGCTGCGGCCGAAAGGGGCGGAGAGCAGGGCACCGCCGCGGGGGCGACAAGAACCTTGGGCGGCCAGAGCCCAGGCGCCTAGCGCAGCGGGGCCCGCGAGCGGGGGCTGCCCCGGCCCGCACGTACCTTCGGCGAAATAGTCCCGCGGCTTCTGGAAAGCGTCCCGGGCGGGCTGCGGGCGCCTCTCCGCCTGCGGAGGAGACACAAAGGCGAGGGCGGGTGAGCGAGCGCGGGGCCGGGGTCCCCCGGGGGCGGCCGCGGGCGCCTCCTCACCTCCGAGTCCGAGCTGCTGCTCTGGTTCTCCGACTCGTTGACCAGGGACGACTTGACCTCGTCCAGGTCCCGCTGCGCCGAGGCGCTGTCGCTGCTCGGCTCCTGCTCCTCGCCCCCCTCGTCCTGGAAGGGGATCAGCTCGTCGTTCGCCCCGAGGTCGTCCCCTCCGCCGGCCGCCCCGGCGCCCGAGCCGCCACC